>NW_017306091.1:842913-849625 GCF_001594115.1 Trachymyrmex septentrionalis | reverse complement strand
ATATATATATATATATATATATGTATAGTAATTTTCTGATACTCTGTTTCATCGATGGCCTTGTAATATATAATAGAGCGCATACTTATATCAGTTGTGATAATATAATTGTAGTCAGTTTACTCTTATTTCAACTGTAATATGAATGCCCTTAAAAGGTTCTCATTAAAACAAAAGTATCAAAAAATGTTTTCAAAAGAAAACGTATATGGATAATCAATTATTTTTCAATCAGCGAAAATTATTGAAACTGAATAATTTATTTTGTTTATAAATATGTTATGTGTCTTAAACATTTCTAACATGTAGGTATTGACATTTTATTAGTAAGATTCATAAAATTGTATGTGATTGGACTTTATTGAATGCTTCATTTGGTGATATATAAATCGACACAAGTGATATATAAAAGGTGATATATAAAATGACACAGTGTCATTCTGTCTTTGTTACTCACTGAATACTGATAGAGATAGAATAATACTTGTGCTAATTTGTGTCATCAAATAAAAAGCACCTATAAAAGCCCAGACACAATACGAGCAATAGCGATAGAAATAACATGATTTCAACTCAGCAGATACTGTATATTCTGATATATCCAATTTCTGATAGATTGAAATTGTGTTATTTCTATTGCTATTCCCTCATATTGTGCCTAGGGTTTAAAAGATCTGATATGTTCACCATACAAAAAAAGTGATTCATATACTCGTACATATAATATCACAATCAGACTGAATTTCATTACTGATCATCAATAAGTATCATGCATTTTTTTTTATATCTGATTAACATATTTTCTTGCTTATTTAATCTTTTGTAAATTCAATTTACTTATTATTGGCTATATTAATATTAATTTTTCTACATCAAATGGATGATTTTTCATACAAAGTTGAGCTTTTATTCTAAAGTGAAGATCGAACTATCCACGACAGGACACTTATTTTACCCATAAACATAATATAATATTCTATATTTTTACGATAATCTCATCATAACATGATAAAAATTAAATGATCTCTATTAATATTATTGTCTCCCCCCCCCCTCTCTCTCTCTCTCTCTCTCTCTCTCTCTCTCTGTTATTTTAATACGATAAAAAAATTACGAAAAATTGCCATTACTTATTACTGTTCTTATCATAGTTTGCTAAGCGCAGTGTGAAAACAAACGCAATGAAACAGCTAATGTTAGCGATCTTACAATTAATTGCATTAGCGGTCGTAGGTAAGTTAAATATTAAGAACTAGATAATTAAATTGTATTTTTTATTGATTCATTTATTTTATAAATTTGTCACATTATATTCTGATTCTTATATTGCACATATATACAAAACTATGCTTATAAATTGCATAATTTCACTGTACATGCTTCATTCAGAAAGTCTTCTAGATTTTTTATAAACGATACAATATTTTTAATACCTTGATTAAAAGTCACTATTATTGATTTATATAACATTATATGTTATTAATAGTTTTATAATTTGTTAATACCTAAAATCATTAAGTATATCAATTTTGTCAACATTTTTAAAAAATTAAAAATAATTAATAAATAAATATAGATTCTTAGCAAAAAGAATTACTGCCACTGAGCCTTATTTCTTGCCGCTAGTAGGCTATAAAAATCACTTAGCTACTTGCTCCAGTAGATTATTTTATTAACTGCACTATTTTTATACTTGTAGTATTAATTTATTTTATTATTTCTATCATATTATTTTATTATTCTTATTCTATTAATTAATTTTATATCCTATTAGCTTTTAAATTGTGTATAAAAACAGAAATAAATTTTATCATATACATTTTTCTTATGTCACAAAATATATGAAATAGAATCAATCTTAAAACATAAAGTTATAGAAAGAAATTTTTATGGAAAAAATAGTAATGGAAATAATTCAAAGATTGATATAGTAAAGTAATAATGTTTTAATATGTCATAAAATACCCGCAATTTTATATTTATAAATTAATATTATTTCGTACCTTAAAATAACTTTTTAAAAAAATTATTAACACCTTGCATAACATTTAAAAGTTACTTTTACTATACGTTTGCAGATAGTTATGGCAATGAAACAGCTAGATTAGTACATGGAAATTCGACCTCTATAAAGAAAAATCCGCATTGTGCCTCCATAAAAGTGCTTGGAAAATACATGTGCGGCGGAACTATAATCAGTAAACAACATATCCTAACTGCCGCGCATTGCGTGTATGATTTATATAATGACAAGAACCTACTGGAATCTACGACTGTTGTTACTGGTACAACATACCTTAATAAAGGTGGAGAGACTCATAAAGTGGAAAAGGTGTATTTCCATGAACGTTATAATCCTCATATTTTGGCTGTAAATGACATTGGTTTAGTAAAGGTACAATTTTTAAATAAATTATATACATATTACAATATTCATATGTATTATATTAGCTTGTGACATTGTATATGATACGCACATTCAGTAAACTTTCTGCCGTATTAATTATAAAAAATAATGTACAGATTATAAATGATGGAATGTACTTTAACACAAATGTACACTGCTACAGTTTGACTTATTAATATAAAATATGTTTTAGCTGCTTAAGACCATTAAGTTTGGCCCAACACAACAACGAATTATGCTCCCAAAAAGCGATATTGCAATTAATGAAAACGTTATGATCGCTGCTTGGGGTCGAACGGGCTTCCAAAAACCCCTACATAACAATTTGCAAAAATTGGACATGAAAGTCATGCTTCCAACTACATGTCAGGCTCGTTATGACAAATCCAGTCTTACTATGCGAATTCACAAGAATGATTTTTGTACCTACATTAAGAACGGAATTGGACTGTGCAACGTATATAATGTTACATTATATCTGATAAAATGCTTAAATATTACATAAATCATTTGATATTATCGCACATCTTTTTATATCTAATATCTTCCGTCTAAATATACACACTACATTTTGTAGTTACTTTTTCTCAGTCATGACGATGCTTTAATATCACTTCTATTACAATATATACATTACATTCTTATCATTCGTTTTAAGATAATATTTTATATTATAATTAATTCATGTTTGCAAGTGTAATACTGAATCTTAAAGTAGAACTCTTATAGTATATATCGCGCATTTCTCTCTTTATTGCCTTCATTGCTTATAGTAGTAGTATAAATATTATATTTTTGAAATTTTACCGTTTTAAATGACGTTCAGTAGGTAACGAATGAAATATTAATAATTTCAATCTTATAAAGAACAAAAAAGCACAATAATAATTTCCATCTTTTGATTGCAGGGTGACAGCGGTAGTGGAGTAATCAGAAAGCATGACAGAAAAATTGTTGGTTTAGTGTCTGGTGGAATACCATGCGCCAGGGGTTATCCTGATATATATACCAATGTTTATCGCTACGTTAATTGGATCAAAGTAAAAATATTGCTATAATATTTTTTATACTGCATTCCTTTGTATTGTATATTCTTAATACTTAATAAAGATCAATCATTCGGCAAATATATACCACTAAACTTTTTCAAAAAAAAGAAAAGGTATGGAAAAATATGCCAGAATACATACATAAAAAAAGAATAACGATAAAAATTACATTCTTTCTAAAACCATAAATTTAGTTAATCAAATTAATTAACTAACTAAAAAAATTATTAAACATTCTGGGAATATTATGTACATTATAGCTAAAATATTTCAGATATTAATTAATTATATTATTATATAATATAATTAATTTATTATTCAATTTGTAACAATAAATCAATTTGCGGTACATAATTATCAAATTTGTTCTTAATAATGTTATTGTTAAACTTGAAAAAGACTTTATTTTACTTTTTAAGAAAAAAAAGAAAAAATATATTTTAAAAAATTGCAGTACGATATGCTATACAGTATATACATTTCATGTAATAATATGATTACGATCCTAGTAATAAATACGAACTGACATTTCTACCGATATATGTAACACATGCCTATATAGTTGTATTATACAGTCTAACCGTTTGGTATTTCATTTATTTTTGAAATTGATTGGCTTTAAAAAAACAAAGAGAAACGGAAACTATTTTTTAAGCTAAAGTTTAGAAATTTTAAACTTTAGCTTAAAAAAACAAGTTTCTTCAAGTTTCTTATATGGATAATGATAGTTTCAGTGAAGTGATCAATCAATAATTGCGGTACAACAGGATCGGCTTTAAAACTTTCCAACACATAATAAATAAATAAAAAAAGACTCATATTCTCTTAGTTGATTCCGTATAAAGAACAAACAAATTTTAAGAAAATAAAATAATTGAACGTATATTAAAATCTATGTTCTTTAAACTTATTTTCTTTTTATAACTGAATATCCATAATTTAATTACACATTTTAAAAACACGTGCGGCCCTGCATCAATATCACTTTTTTATTCGCTATCAAGCCACTAAAGTTTTTCATCTGTAGAGTAAGAAGAATAAAAGAGCTATAAACATTACCCACCACAATATTCTCGTTACAGATGTTGCATTATTAATACAAAGTGTATACTCTTGCTGTAGGATGGCATTAAACTTAAGAAGTCTCGTCATACATAACTATCTACCGTTCCAACCGATAATGAAACGAGAAAAAGAGGAGCTTAGTTTCTTCACAAACTCCAGGATGGATGTTTCAAAATATTCAGCGTATATAGGTGTGCATTCTTTTCTTCGATTAATTTGGATAAATACATTAAACAGAAAGATAGCAATGTTCATCAAGCGCATTATATTCACGAATAAATATTTCGAATTATTTTCTACAAAACAGGTCTTTTACAAAAAGATTAGCTAAAATATATGATAATAATACTTATTTAAAAAAAATCTATATATAAAAAAAGATCTGTTTATCAGATACCGAGTTCATTTGGGATAAATGCTAGAAGTACATGCACAAAATTTAAAAAAACAATAGGTCATTTTGAAGAGAATTTAATAAGTTTTAAGATAACGTTATATAAAATTTAAAATTTCATTTCTTTTTTAAGTTAAATAAATGTAAAAAGTCAGCAAATCACAAAGTAAAAAGATTGTGCTTCTAATATGAGATGCCCCAAGAAATTGATAGTAAAACATAAAATATTTCAATTAAAAAATTTTATTTCATGTTTCTAAAATGCAAACAAACACAGCCAGTGTGCGTGAAAAATGAGCATGTGATAGATTATACGCAGAACTCATTCACAGATAGTTGGAACCAAATATTGCAGAAATAGGCACGTTCATTCCAGTTGTCCTTTTTATTATTATACAATAATATTTACTCTTCAGCAACAATTTTCACTATATACAGGAGCATGGATTATTTTATATGTTAAAAATATCCTGGGTATCCTATATTACGATTTCCACGCCTTAGAAAATAAATAGATATCTTTATTTTTTACAAAAAAAAAAATAAAAAGATGTATATTAGAAAAGATGTATATTAGAGAAAAAATAAAGAGAAAAAGAGAGAATATATACATGAAAAAGAGAATAGAAAATACATAACAATTACATAAAATTCATGGACAACAAAAAAATTTGATCTTATTAAAATTTTACTTGCATTTATATCTCCAAAAAATAGATTATAAATGGGCTATTGGATTAAATCGAACTAACTTGGCATTGCTGGGCGTTTGGCCAAAAAACAACGAAACTAAACAGAACAAATTAATATCAAACATTTATACAATTTTTATGTTAAACATTGCAATCTGTGGCTGCTACATTCCAAGTATACATTCTTTGTTTAAAGTTTGGGGTGATATAATGTCTATGATTGATAATCTACAATTTACTTTACCGATATCGGTAGCAATAATAAAATTATCCATTATGTGGCTGAGAAAGAAAGGTAATATATAGACGACACAGAAGCTAGTTGTTACAATTAATCCTTTGAGCCGAAAAAGCCAACACATTTTTATAAATTTTATAATACTTATGACATTCCACTAACAATTAGTGGCAACCATAATTGAACTGTAGAAGATGCTACATGTATGCTACATGAAGATGCTAACTGTATGTTTATGTCATTATATTATGTAAAGGTAAATATTTTATTTGTATGAATTGTTTCTTTATTGGATACGTAAGCTAAAGATATATTATTATATTTTTATATATTTATTTTATTATTTTATATACATTTAGTTATAATAACACGTTTCATTTGATTCAAAATGTACATATATTGGTTTTTATCTATATTTTTTTTATTAAAAAATGACGAGTTAGTGCTAGTTATTACATTTTGATCGAGATAAATTATAATAATGTAATAATACTAATAACATACCTCGTACTTAAAATTGATAAATTAATTATTTAAGCTCTATCTTTCTTAGTTAATTGCTATATATTTAATAATTAATTCAAGAAAAAATCTGAATTGAAATATCTTTTTACGCGCGTTTAATTTTATATCCTAAAATAAACATTCAGTATATAATATTTTGTGTTTAATGTTTTATTGTAATCTTAAATTTGTTCTTTACAGTTTACTTATGAACGAAAAATTACAATTTTCAATATTTTAAAACATTTATATAAGTTAAAAAAAATTGTTTATCATCTACATAGACTAGTTAACTCTAATGAGACTAATTAAAAATATATTTCAATCAAAGCATAAGTTCATTAAAATAATTTAAATGTATAC
>NW_017306091.1:842429-842813 GCF_001594115.1 Trachymyrmex septentrionalis | reverse complement strand
ACAACTAACTCCGTTCTCCTTTATACATACCTATACATATTTCTGTAAATTATACATTAGTAAAAAAACAATTTCTTTTCAATCTTGCTATTTTAATTTTAAAAAGTAATATCCTATTCTAAGCTTAATTATAATAAAATAAACAAAATAAATGGCGAAAAAGAGTCGTCGCATAATATATGTATATAATTAAAGATAATAGTCATAGATATATAAAATAAAAAGTAAAACGGCGTATATTAAAATATAAAACAAACAAGTTTCGGCTGCTGGATTGAGCCCTCCTCAGATGTAAAAAGAATATAATGTAAAAGACATAAAAGAATACAACAAAAAAATAATAATAAATCGATAACATTCAGTGACGCAACATTTTTAACGCGC
>NW_017306091.1:830375-842376 GCF_001594115.1 Trachymyrmex septentrionalis | reverse complement strand
CATTTATTTTGTTTATTTTGTTTATACATAAAGAGTCTTTACACCACTGTTATTTAATTATAATATATGTTATCTCTGTTATCTTCGTTGATTACAGATATTCTACCCCTTTTAAACATGATTAAAGACGATTGGTTAAAACCGAAAATGATAAAAGAAAGAGATGTTATGGTAAAACGAGCTCGAATGGCACGTATATTTACAATATTCGGATATTTCATGATGTTGGTATCTCTTAATTTGAGTGTAGTTCTTCCTGTCTTCGGTATTTCAATGAGATATTTAACAAATAAAACGGATCCAGGCAAATTATTGCCGCTGCAAACATATTATATATATGATCGAGATAAAAGCCCATTTTACGAAATAACTTATATCATGCAGAGTCTCGGCTCGTTGGCGATAGCTCTTATGTATACTGGTGTAGATAGTTTTTTAAGTTTATTAATTTTTCACGTATGTGGTCAGCTGGAAAATCTCAAAATACGTATCATCCACCTGGATAAGTTCCAAAATTTCGAAAATGCTTTATCACAAAGCGTACAGGATCATATACGTCTTATCAGGTTACGCATATTATTATTGATTTTTAATAATTTTTTAAATGATATAAAAAATAAAGGACATTTTCTACTAATATATTTGCTTAAATTATTCTAAAGGATAACATAAAATGAAAAAATTCTTTAAATATTATGATACAAACAACTAAAAAAATTAATTTATAAATATAAATATTTTTTAATAAGTTTCTCTTTTAAATAATTTTCAGGTTTATTAATATCATTGACGAAATATTTACATTAATGCTACTTGGCACACTGTTTTACCTTGGCATATTATTTGCATTTCACGGTTTTTTATTGTGTACTGTAAGTAACCTTTTTTAATTAACTTATCAATAATATGATGTTTTATAAATGTCATTCTTTATTAGAATATTTTCTACAAATTTAACAAATTGAACATATACACTCCACATAAGCGTAAACAAATACACGTGCCTGTCCCATACATTTCGAAAAATGTTATAAAAAACTCTTTTCATATTTCTAAATTTTTAAAGGAGGGATCCCATTTGCCAATAAATCCATTGCCTACGGAATCGTTTACCTACATCACTTTTATCAACAGTTTATTTGCGCACAAAGATTACTGCCAACAGCTCGATTGCGTATATGTATTTTTGCCTGTAAGATCGATTGCCTACATGTATTATTGTTTACAGCCCGATTGTCTATACGCATTTTAGCGAACAAATAAAAATTTCAGAAACGAAATCGTATTTGCCTACATGTATCATTGCCTACAACTCGATAATCTCTTTATGGCCTATACATGTATTATTTTTTGTTTTAAAAAAAATTCTTTGTATTAAAACAAATATTCTGCTTTAAAAATACAAATCATTTTCTTACTTAACTTAATCTTTACATACAAAAGTGCTTGTAAGCAATCGAGTTGTAGGTAATAATACTTGTAAGTCATAATACATGTAGGCAAATGTAACTTCGTTTCTGAAATTTTAATTCGTGTGCAAAAATGCATGTAAGCAATCAAGCTGTAGACAATAATTTTTGTACGCAAACGAACTGTCAGCGAAAGTGATATAGGCAAACGATACTGTAGACAATCGAATTGTAGGCAAAAGAAGCCATCTCATTTTTAAATACTGTATTAATGCATTTTATACAATTTTAATAATTAAAATTGTATAAATAAAGAATAATCATATACGTACCAAATCTGTTATACACATATAATAATGTAATATATAACAAAAACATATTATCAATTATAATTAATGTAATTAACATTATATTAAACATTTTAAATTATGTGTTTTGACACCAAATACTATTCTTAAACATTCAAAAATTGAATACTCAATTAAATGGAATTAATCCATTTGTTTTAGATGGTGACTCAGGGTCGCGATTTGTCGGTAACACGTTTATTTTTCATTATGACGGTATTTGTCAATACGTTCGGACACACATGTCTCTATTGCGCTGTAGGAGAAATTTTGGTTACACAAGTATGTTTTCTTTTTAGTTAACTTATTATAAACAGAATATAAGTTATACAATATACTATTTATAATACTTGTCCAATTTAAAACACGATGTATATAACAACATATAAATTTATTGCGTATGGCTATGTATGTCAAGTGCGAAGGAGTTTATCAAGCTGCATACAAATACAAGTGGTATAACTTGGAGCCAAAGAAAGCAAAGAACTTAATGATGATAATGATTCGTGCCAACAAATCATTGTATCTTACCGCAGGAAAACTGTTTCCTATGACGATGTCTACTTTTTGTAACGTAAGTTAGCTAATAGAAGTTGTCCATATTATCATTACTCTTATTTTTATCAATTTTTAATATAGATCAAATAGAAAATAAAATAAAAACAACTTTTGTGTGAATAATTTTTTTTTTAATTTATTTGTTATGTGATTTATACATATACGTAGAATATGTAAGGTATCTGTAAAAGTATTTTATTTATTTATTCTTATTATCTCGTCATTAATTAAGTTATTTTTACACGTCAACATACATATTTTACATTATAAATATTATATTTTTAGTTGTTAAAAACATCGGGTGGTTATATATCACTTTTGCTGGCACATCAAGAATAAAAATAAAAATCTACGAAAGTCGGATAAAAATCTGGTTTTAAAACTCATGCCGGGAAGTAACAATTAATGTGGTTATGTAATCACACATGTAATTTGAATTTAAATATAATAAAGTTTACTTCATTGATAAGACTGCATGCTTATTTACATACATGACAAATACATTATGTATTACAATAACAATATTATTGCAGTATCTTAATTTAAACATTTATATTTCTCCTGAGAATATCTTCTTTGGACGTTCTTTATAGGACGGTTCTCTCTCTTGAAG
Organism: Trachymyrmex septentrionalis; assembly: GCF_001594115.1. Taxonomy (NCBI): domain Eukaryota; kingdom Metazoa; phylum Arthropoda; class Insecta; order Hymenoptera; family Formicidae; genus Trachymyrmex; species Trachymyrmex septentrionalis. The sequence goes on along the minus strand of NW_017306091.1, from coordinate 839,449 downwards.
AGAATTGTGTAAATAATTTCAAAAATTTTAATACATTTTGACATCAACATTTTGAAAAACATTCTTTGAAATTTATTGAACAAGAATATTTCATAACAGTTAATTAATATTTTGATAAAAAACGAACTACTTTATCGAAATTGTTATAAAATAATAAAAAAGTTTCTAAATTATTTGAGTTTAATTACATTTATTTAAATACAAATAATAAAAAATTAAGAAAATAACACATTGTTGAATTCCAACTTTGCGTTTTTTCGTCATCATTATTCCGGTTCACTCCATAAAATTAGCAAAAATTCTTTCTTGCATAAATAATATATCATAAACGTATAAGTAATTCATATTGATAATGATGTAATAACGTTTTTTCGTACGAAATAAGTCACATACGGTTTCGTAATTTTATATTGAATTAATCAGCATTGGTCTAGAGATGAAAAATAATTAACGCTGTTATTTTTGTCGTTACCTTTTATAACGATTTGATAATGACGTTGCAAATTTTTAATGATGATAACTGTAACTAACTGAAAGCAAAAGTTGAGAAAAAAATCATTTTTCAAAAATATCGTGTCACGATCATACGTTGTTTATTAAAAAAAATAACTCATTACTTGTAACAATTTAAAATAACAAGTAAAAATAACAAAATGAAGGTACAACAAATGAGTTATTTTTTTTTAAATCATGCGTAATGGTGGTTAGTTACTTTTTGAAAGTGTCTTCTCCAATTTTACTTAGCTGTTAGATATATAGTTGCCGATGCTCATCATAAAAACAACTGCAATTGATTGCTAAATCATTATAATAAAAAGTAACGACAAACGATTCTTATCCCTGATTGTATTATTCACTTAACTATATTAGAACACATTATTAACATTATTAAAATTTTGTTGAAAAAATTGTAATATGGTATGCTGTATAACATGTTTATATACATGTAATATGTACATTTTTTTATGTAATAATATGATTACGATCACTCTTAGTAATAAATACAAACTGACATTCGATTTGATATGTAACACATGACTATAATCGTACTATACAGTAAAACCGTTTGGAATTTCAAATTTTACTTTTAAAATTAACTAACTTTAATAGAACAAAGGGAAACGAAGACAGTTTTGTAAGCTAAATTTTTTTTCAAACTTTAGCTTAAAAAACTTTCAAGTTTCTTACATAGATAATGATAGTTTCAGTGAAGTAATCAATCAATAACTGCGACACAATACAGGATCGGCTTTACAAATTTCCAACACTTAAAAATAAATAAATGAAAAAAGACTTATATTTTTTTTATTGATTCTGTATAAAGAACAAATAAATTTTAAGAAAATAAAATGATTGAACGTATATTAAAATATATATTTTTTAAACTATTTTCTTAACTTATTTTCTTTTTGTAATTGAATTTACATAATTTAATTATATTTTTTTATAAATACATTGTTTTATTCCTTACAACAAATATGTACATATAACTGTATTAATTATATTGAACATACGTATATATATAAATTCGTGTTTCAATTCGTTCAGAGCACGTATCGAATTATTCAGAATTATTCAGAATGAAAATGTTTGGAATAAAAATTTCGATCAGAATTGTCAATTACATACATAATATTGCTTAGATTTCTATTATGTTTTCTGGGAAAAAATGAAATAATTCCGATCGGAATTTAGTTGTATACTACATGCCTAGTCATATACTAAAACATTTTTAGAAACACATTGCAGCCCTGCATTAATATTATTTTTTTGTTCTCTATCAAGCCACTAAACAGTTTTTCATCTGTAGAGTGAATCAAACGGTTATAAACATCATTCACCATAATATTCTCGTTACAAATGTTGCATTATTAATACGTAGTGTATACACTAGCTGTAGGATGGCATTAAACTTAGGAAGTCTCGTCATACATAACCATCTACCGCTCCAAACGATAATGAAACGAGAAAAAGAGAAACTTAGTTTTTTTACAGACATCAGAATGGATGTTTCAAAGTATTCAGCGTATATAGGTGTGCATTCTTTTCTTCGATTAATGTAGATAGATATATTAAACAGAAAAGTAGCAATGTTCATCAAATGCATAATATTCATGAATAAATGTTTCGAATTATTCTCTACAAAATAGTACTATTACAAAAATACTAGCTAAAATATGAGATAATTATACCTATTTAAAAAGAAACCTATATATCTCTCTTTAAAATTATTGATGCAAATGAAAATTGTAAACATTAGAAAAGTTTGTATCACTCAATTATTTTCTTACTTTTACATTTTTCTATTACACATTTATATAAACATACATACATATACACGCATACGATATTAAATACAAAATTACTTTTTTATATGTAATTTGCTCTTTGACAATTTTTGAATTTACCGAGTAATAATTTAATCGAATGTTTAACACTTATTACCAAATATGAGCCACAAAGATATTTAGATATTTTTTATTAAAAAAATATATTTAAAATATCTTTTAAATAAAGAAAACGTGATGTATATTAGAGAAAAAATAAGGAGAAAAAGAGAGAATACATAAAAAAGGGGAAAGAAAATACATAACAATTACATAATATTTATGAACAACAAAGAAATTTGATTTTATTAAAATTTTTATTCGCATTTATTCCTCTTTAAAATAGATTATGAATGGGCTATTGGATTAAATCGGACTAGCTTGGCATTGCTGGGCGTTTGGCCAAAAAACAACGAAACTAAACAGAAAAAATTAATATCAAACATTTGTACAATTCTTATGTTAAACACTGCAATATGTGGCTGCTACATTCCGAGTATACATTCTTTATTCAAAGTTTGGGGTGATATAATGTCTATGATTGATAATCTACAATATACTTTACCGTTGTCGGTATCAATAATAAAATTATCCATTATGTGGCTGAAAAAGAAAGGTAATACGTAGACAAGATTAAAGCTAGTTATTACAATTAGTCCTTTTAGCCAAAGAAGACAACACATTTTCATAAATAATATAATACTTATGACATTTCACTAACAATTAATAACATTCATAATTGAACTGTAGAAGATGCTATGTATGTTTATATGATTATATTATGTGGAGGTAAATATTTCATTGTGTGAATTGTTTGTTTATTGGATACGTAAGCTAGAGGTATGTTAGCATTCTCTTTTGTATATTTATTTTAATATTTTATATACATTTAGTTATAATAACACATTTTATTTCACTTATTTTATGTATGTGTGTGTGTGTGTGTGTGTGTGTGTGTGTATATATATATTAGTTTTTATCTGTAGTCTTTCTCGAATAAAAAATGGCGACTTGGCGCTAGTTATTACACTTTAATCGACGCAGTTTCTAGCATTGTAATAACATTAATAACTTACCTCATTACTTAAATTTAGAATTGATAAACTAATAATTTAAGCTCTTTCTTTCTTATAGTTGATTGCTATATATTTAATAATTAATTCAAGAAAACATCTACATTAACATATTTTTTTACATTTAATTTTGTATCCTGGAATAAACATTTAGTATAAAGTATTTTGTGTTTAATTTTTTATTATTATCTTGAATTTGTTTTTTACAGTTTACTTCCTGACAAAAAATTTTAATTTTTAGCATTTAAAAATATTGATATTTAGAAAAAATTGATTATCTACTTAACCTAGTTGACTCGAATTAAACTAGTTAAATATATATTTCAATCAATGTATAAGTATTCATTAATTTTAAATTTAAATGTATACATGAAGTTTTAGTAAAAAAAGTTTAGTATAAAAAGTTTTAGTAAAAGATTGTAACAACTAGCTCCGTTCTCCTTTATACATACCTATACATATTTCTGTAAATTATACATTAGTAAAAAAACATTTTATTTTCAATCTTGCTATCTTATTGTAATTCGAAAAAATAATATCCTATTCTAAGCTTAATTATAACATAAGTAACAGTTATCTTTGTTGATTACAGATGTTCTACCCCTTTTAAACATGATTAAAGACGATTGGTTGAAAGCGAAAGTGATAAAAGAGAGAGATGTTATGGTAAAACGAGCGCGAATGGCACGTATATTTACAATATTCGGATATTTCATGATGTTGGTATCTTTTAATTTGTGTGTAGTTCTTCCTGTTTTCGGTATTTCAATAAGATACTTGACAAATAAAACAGATCCAGGCAAATTATTGCCGCTGCAAACATATTATATATATGATCGAGATAAAAGCCCATTTTACGAAATAACTTATATCATGCAGAGTCTCGGCTTGTCGGCGGCAGCTATTATGTACACCGGTGTAGATAGTTTTTTAAGTTTATTAGTTTTTCATGTATGTGGTCAGTTGGAAAATCTCAAAATACGTATCATCCACCTAGATAAGTTCCAAAATTTCGAAAATGCTTTATCACAAAGCGTGCAGGATCATATACGTCTTATCAGGTTATGCATATTATATTATTGATTTTTAATAATTTTTTAACTGATATAAAAAAATAAAGCACATTTTCTACTAATATATTTGCTTAAATTATTCTAAAGGATAACATAAAATGAAAAAATTCTTTAAATATTATGATACAAACAACTAAAAAAATTAATTTATAAATATAAATATTTTTTAATAACTTTCTCTTTTAAATAATTTTCAGATTTATTAATATGATTGACGAAATATTCACATTAATGCTACTTGGCACGCTGTTTTACCTTGGCATATTATTTGCACTTCACGGTTTTTTATTGTGTACTGTAAGTAACCTTTCTTAATTAACCTATCAAGAATGTGATGTTTTATAAATGTTATTCTTTATTAGAATATTTTCTAAAAATTTAATAAATTAAGCATATACACTTCACATAAGCGTAAACAAATACACATGCCTGTCCCATATATTTCGAAAAATGTTATAAAAATTTCTTTTCATATTTCTAAATTTTTAAAGGGCAGATCTCATTTGCCTACAAATCGATTGCCTAGAGTATCGTTTATTTACATCATTTTTGCCAACAGTTTATTTGCGCACAAAAATTGTTGTCTTCAGCTCGACTATCTATTATACAAGCACTTTTGCGCACAAATACCAGAAACAAAATCACATTTATCTACATATATTATTACCTATAAGATCGATTGCCTACATATATTACAGCTTACAGCGATTGTACATGTATTTTTGCACACAAATGAAAATTTCAGAAACAAAACACAAATAAAAATTTCATATCTGCCTACATGTATTATTATTGCCTACAAGTATTATTGCCTATAGCTCGACCATCTCTTTTATGGCCCATACCACATGTACTATTTTCTGCTTTAAAAATAAATTTTTTGTTTTAAACAAAGACTCTGCTTTAAAAATACAAATCATTTTTTTACTTAACTTAATCTTAATATACAAAAGTGCTTGTAAGCAATCGAGTTGTAGGCAATAATACTTGTAGATAATAATACATGTAAGTGAATGTAACTTCGTTTCTGAAATTTCTATTCATGTTTAAAAATACATGTAGGCAATCAAGCTGTAGACAATAATTTTTGTACGCAAACAAACTGTTCGCAAAAGTAATATAGGCAAACAATACTGTAGACAATCGATTTGTAGGCAAAAGAACCTATCTCATTTTTAAATACTTAGTATTAATGCATTTTATATAATTTAAATAACTAAAGTTGTATATATAAAGAATAATCATATACGTACTAAATCTGTTATACATATATAATAATGTAATATAAATAACAAAAACATATTATCAATTATAATTAATGTAATTAACATTATACTAAAAATTTTAAATTATTTATTTAACATCAATTACTATTCTTAAACATTTAAAAATTAAATACTTAATTCTATTAAATAAAATTAAATAGAATTAATCCATTTGTTTGTTTAGATGGTGACTCAGGGTCGCGATTTGTCGGTACCACGTTTAACTTTCAATATAACGATATTTGTCAATGCGTTCGGACACACATGTCTCTATTGCGCTGTAGGAGAAATTTTGGTTACACAAGTATGTTTTCTTTTTAGTTCACTTATTATAAACAGAATATAAGTTATACAATATACTATTTATAATACTTGTCCAATTTAAAACACGATGTATATAACAACATATAAATTTATTGCGTATGGCTATGTATGTCAAGTGCGAAGGAGTTTATCAAGCTACATACAAATACAAGTGGTATAACTTGAAGCCAAAGAAAGCAAAGAACTTAATGATGATAATGATTCGAACCAACAAATCGTTGTACCTTACCGCAGGAAAACTGTTCCCTATGACAATGTCTACTTTTTGTAACGTAAGCTAGCTAATAGAAATTGTTCATATTACTTTTACTCTTGCCTTTATCAATTCTTAATACAAATCAAATAAAAAATAAAATAAAAAATAAAATAAAAACTATTGTGTATATAATTTTTTTTTATTTTATTTGTTATGTGATTTATACATATATGTACAATATGTAAAGTATCTGTAAGAGTTTATTTTTATCATCTCGTCATTAATTAAGTTATTTTTACACGTCAACATACATATTTTGTAAATATTATATTTTTAGTTGTTAAAAACATCGGGCGGTTATATATCAGTTTTGCTGGCACATCGAGAATAAAAATAAAAATCTATAAAAGTCGGATAAAAATCTGATTTTAAAACTCATGTCGAGAAGTAACAATTAATGTATTTATATAATCACAAATGTAATTTGAATTTAAATATAATAAAGTTTACTTTGTTTATAAGAATGCATGCTTATTTATTGTACATACTTGTGAAATACATTATGTATTACAATAACAATGTTATTACAGTATCTTAATTTAAACATCCATTTCTCTTGAGAATATCTTCTTTGAACGTTTTTTATTGGACACCTCTTGGAGAAAATTGTATGTTGTGCAGATACTTTCGAAAATTTTAATACATTTTGCATCAACATTTTGAAGAACATTCTTTGAAATTTATTGAACAAAAATATTTCAAAGTTAATTAATATAGTTAATTAATATTTTGATAAAAAACGAACTATTTTATATAAATTGTTTTAAAATAATAAAAAAGTTTCCAAATTATTTCAGTTTAATTAAACTTATTTAAGTATAAATAATAAAAAATTAAGAAAATAACACATTGTTGAATTCCAACTTTGCGTTTTTTCGTCACCATTATTCCGGTTCACTCCATAAAATTAGCAAAAATTCTTTCTTGCATAAATAATATATCATAAACGTGTAAGTAATTCATATTGATAATGATGTAATAATGTTTTCATAAGTCACATACGGTTTCGTAATTTTATATTGAATTAATCAGCATTGGTCTAGAGATGAAAAATAATTAACGCTGTTATTTTTATCGTTACCTTTTATAACGATTTAATAATGACGTTGCAATTTTTTAATGATGATAACTGTAACTAACTGAAAGATTGAGAAAAAATCATTTATCAAAAATATCACGATCATACGCTGTTTATTGTAAAAAAATAACTCATTATTGCTTGTAACAATTTGAAATAACAAGTAAAAATAACAAATCGACGTACAACAAATTAATTTAATTAAGTTAATTTTTTTAAGAAATCATGCGTAATAGTGATTAGTTACTTTTTTAAAGTGATTTCCCCAATTTTACTTAGCTTTTAGATATGTAATTGTCGTTGCCATCATAAAAAAACTGCAACTCACTGTTAAATCATTATTATAAAAAGTAACGACAAACGATTCTTATCCCTGATTGTATCATTCACTCAACTATATTAGAATACATTATTAACATTATTAAAATATATTTGAAAAATTGCAATATGGTATGCTGTATAATATGTATATGTACATTTTTTTTATGTAATAGTATGAATACGATCACTCTTAGTAATAAATACGAACTGACATTCTGTCAGTTTGATATATGGCTATAGTCTATACAGTACTATACAGTAAAACCGTTTGGTATTCCAAATTTTATTTTTAAAATTGATTGACTTTAATAAAACAAAGGGAAACAAAGACTATTTTTTAAGTCAAAGTTTATAAATTTCAAACTTTAGCTTATAAAACTTTCAAGTTTTTTTTATAGATAATAATAATTTCAATGAAATAATCAATCTATAACTGCGACATAACACAGGATCGGCTTTAAAAATTTCCAACACCTAAAAATAAATAAATGAAAAAAGACTCATATTCTCTTTGTTGATTTGTATAAAGAACAAATAAATTTTAAGAAAATAAAATAATTGAACATATATTAAAATATATATTATTTAAACTATTTTCTTAACTTATTTTCTTTTTGTAATTGAATTTACATAATTTAATTATATTTTTTTATAAATACATTGTTCCATTCCTTACAACAAATATGCACATATAAATGTATTGATTACATTGAACATACGTGTAAATTCATGTTTCAATTCGTTCAGAGCACGTATTACGGAATTATTCTGAATGGAAATGTCCGGAATAAAAATTTCGATCGGAATTACATACATAATATTGCTTAGACTTCTATTGTTTCTGGGAAAAAATGAAGTAATTTCGATCAGAATTTACTTCCATAGTACATGCCTAGTCATATACTAAAACATTTTTAAAAACACGTTGCGGCCGTACATCAATATCACTTTTTTATTTACTATCAAGCCACTAAACAGTTTTTCATCTGTAGAGTGAATCAAATGGCTATAAACATCATCCACCATAATATTCTCGTTACAAATGTTGCATTATTAATACGTAGTGTATACACTAGCTGTAGGATGGCATTAAACTTAGGAAGTCTCATACATAATGATCTATCGCTCCAACCGATAATGAAACGAGAAAAAGAGAAGCTTAGTTTTTTTACAGACATCAGGATGGATGTTTCAAAGTATTCAGCGTATATAGGTGTGCTTTCTTTTCTTCGATTAATGTAGATAGATATGTATATTAAATAGAAAAAAAGCAACGTTCATCAAATGCATAATATTCACGAATAAATGTTTCGAATTATTTTCTATAAAACAGTACTGTAACAAAAATACTAGCTAA
>NW_017306091.1:820010-830275 GCF_001594115.1 Trachymyrmex septentrionalis | reverse complement strand
TATATATATTATATATATCTGTAAAATTATTGATGCAGATAAAAATTGTAAACATTAGGAAAGTTTGTATCACTCAATTATTTTCTTACTTTTATATTCTTTTATTACACATTTATATAAATATACATACATATACTCGCATACGATATATAATATAATATTTTTTTATATGTAATTTGCTCTTTGACATTATTTTAATTTACGTAGTCATAAATTTAATCGAAGGTTTTACACTTCCAACCAAATATGAGCCACATAGATAGATATTTTTTGTAAAAAAAAAATATTTAAAATATCTTTTAAATAAAAAGAAAGTGATGTATATTAGAAAAAAAATAAGGAGAAAAAGAGAGAATACATGAAAAAGAGGAGAAAAAATACTTAACAATTATATAATACTCATAACAGCAAAGAAATTTGATTTTATTAAAATTTTTACTCGCATTTATCCCTCTTTAAAATAGATTATAAATGGGCTATTGGATTAAATCGGACTAGCTTAGCACTGTTGGGCGTTTGGCCAAAAAACAACGAAACTAAACAAAGAAAATTAATATCAAACATTTGTACAATTCTTATGTTAAACACTGCAATATGTGGCTGCTACATTCCGAGTATACATTCTTTATTCAAAGTTTGGGGTGATATAATGTCTATGATTGATAATCTACAATATACTTTACCGATGTCAGTATCAATAATAAAATTATCCATTATGTGGCTGAGAAAGAAAGGTAATACGTACAGACGAAATAGAAGCTAGTTGTTACAATTAGTTCTTTTAGTTCTTTTAGCCAAAGAAAACAACACATTTTCATAAATAATATAATACTTATTTATATAGACATTACACTAACAATTAGTAGCAGTCATAATTGAACTGTAGAAGATGCTATGTATATTTATATGATTATATTATGTGGAGATAAATATTTCATTATGTAAATTATTTGTTTATTGCATACGTAACCTAGAAGTATGTTAATATTCTTTTGTGTATTTATTTTATTATTTTATATACATACATTTATCTATAATAATTTATTTTATTTCACTAAAAATGTGTATATATATATATATATATATATACATATTGATTTTTATCTGTAGTTTCTCGAATGAAAAATGGCGAGTTGGTGCTAGTTATTACACTTTAATCGACGTAATTGTGGCATTGTAATAACACTAATAACTTACCTCATACTTAGAATTGATAAATTAATAATTTAAGCTCTTTCTTTCTTAGAATTAATTGCTATATATTTAATAATTAATTCAAGAAAACATCTAAATTGATATATTTTTTTATATTTAATTTTGTATTCTAAAATAAACATTTAGTATATAATATTTTGTGTTTAATTTTTTATTATAATCTTGAATCTGTTTTTTACAGTTTGCCTGCTTACAAAAAATTTTAATTTTCCGTTAAAAACATTAATATTTAGAAAAAATTGATTATCTACTTAGCCTAGTTAACTTCAAATAAACTAGTTAAACATATATTTCAATCAATGTATAAGTTTTCGTTAAATTTAAATGGATACACGAAATTAAAAGTTCTAATAAAAGATTGTAACAACTAACTCCGTTCTCCTTTATACATACCTATACATATTTCTGTAAATTATACATTAGTAAAAAAACAATTTCTTTTCAATCTTGCTATCTTAATTCAAAAAAGTAATATCCTATTCTAAGCTTAATTATAATATAATAATTATAATAGTCACTGTTGTAACTGTCTTTGTTGATTACAGACATTCTACCCCTTTTAAACATGATTAAAGACGATTGGTTAAAACCGAAAATGTTAAAAGAAAGAGATGTTATGATAAAACGAGCACGAATATCACGTACATTTACAATACTCGGATACTTCATGATGTTGACATCTTTTAATTTGTGTGTAGTTCTTCCTGCCTTCGGTATTTCAATGAGATATTTAACAAATAAAACGGATCCAGGCAAATTATTGCCGCTGCAAACATATTATATATATGATCGAGATAAAAGCCCATTTTACGAAATAACTTATATCATGCAGAGTCTCGGCTTGTCGGCGGCAGCTATTATGTACACTGCTGTAGATAGTTTTCTAAGTTTATTAGTTTTTCATGTATGTGGTCAATTGGAAAATCTCAAAATACGTATCATTCACCTAGATAAGTTCCAAAATTTCGAAAATGCTTTATCACATAGCATACAGGATCATATACGTCTTATCAGGTTACGCATATTATTGATTTTTAATAATCTTGTAGCGGATATAAAAAATAAAACACATTTTCTACTAACATATTTATTTAAATTATTCTAAAGAATAACATAAAATAAAAAGATTCTTTGAATATTACATTGAGAAAAATGGTTTGGTTGGATTAAATAGTAATTCTGATAGAAAATGGACAAACTAAAATTTTTTAAGTTTTTAAATATGCTACAATTCTAATTGAGACAGCTATAATTCTGAATAATATATAATTATTCTGATATAATTATTCTGATAAAATGAATATTCTGATTATCTCAATTAGGGTTCTAATAAATTTAACCAGAAAATTCTGATGCGTCCATTTTCAGCTAGAATTTTTGTCAGTAAATGATGTAAATACAATATATAATAAAAAAATTAAATTATAAATATGACTTTTTTAATAACTTTCTCTTTTTAATAACTTTCAGATTTATTACTATCATTGACGAAATATTTACATTAATGTTACTTGGTACACTGTTTTACTTTGGCATATTATTTGCACTTTACGGTTTTTTATTGGGTACTGTAAGTAAGCTTCTTTAATTACTTTAATAATGTGATGTTTTATAAATTATCTTTATTAGAACATTTTCTAAAAATTTAATAAGTTAAACATATATAGATACGTACAATATCTGTATATATAATAATGTAACATAAATAACAAAAACATATTATAAATTGTAATTAATGTAATAAACTTTATATTAAACATTTCAACTTATTTATTTAACACTAATTACTATTCTTAAAAACATTCAAAAATTAAATAATTAATTATATTAAATAGAATTAAATACAATTAATCCATTCATTTGTTTAGATGGTAACTCAAGGTCGCAATCTTTCAATACCGCGTTTAACTTTCATTATGACGGTATTTGTCAATACGTTCGGACACACATGTCTCTATTGCGCGGTAGGAGAAATTTTGGTTACACAAGTATGTTTCTTCTTGATTAACTTATTACTAACAAAATATAAATTATACAATATACTAATTAAAATACTTGCCCGATTTTACACGATTTTTATGATCTATATAACAACGTATAAATTTATTGTGTATGGCTATGTATTATATGTAAAGTGCGAAGGAGTTTATGAAGCTGCATGCAAGTACAAGTGGTATAACTTGGAGCCAAAGAAAGCAAAGACCTTAATGATGATAATGATTCGAGCCAACAAATCAATGTACCTTACCGCAGGAAAACTGTTCCCTATGACGATGTCTACATTTTGTAACGTAAGCTGACTAATAGAAATTGTTTATGTCACCTTTACTCTTATTTTTACCGATTCTTAACATAAATCACATGAAAAATAAAATAAAAATATTTGTGTATCTAACTTTTTTTTTCTTTTATTTGTTATGTAATTTATACATATATGTACAAAATGTAAGATATCTGTAAAATTTTATTTATATCATCTCGTCATTAATTAAGTTATTTTTACACATACATTTTTTATAAATATTATATTTTTAGTTGTTAAAGACATCGGGCGGTTATATATCGGTTTTGCTGGCACATCAAGAATAAAAATAAAAATCTGCGAAAGTCGGATAAAAATCTGATTTTATAAAATTTATAACGGGAAGTAACAATCAATGGGTTTATGTAATCACAATTTGAATTTAAACATAATAAAGTTTACTTCGTTTAATAAGAATGCATGCTTATTTACATACTTGTCAAATACATTATATATTACAATAACAATATTATTGCATTATTTTAATTTAAACATGCATTTCTTTTGGAAACATCTTCTTTGGACGTTCTTTATAAGACATCTCTTGGAAAGAATTGTATTTTGTGTAGATAATTTCGAAAATTTTAATATACTTTTGCATTAACATTTTGGAAAACACTCTTTTTATTAAACAAGAACATTTCAAAATAGTTAATATTTTGGCAAAAAACGAACTATTTTATACAAATTGTTCTAAAATAATAAAAAAGTTTTCAAATTATTTCAGTTTAATTAAATTTATAATTAAATTGGACATATAAGTCTCTCATATGTAAATTATATATTTAAGCTTAAATTATTCGTATTCTAATAAAATCATCAAAATATAATAACTATCTCGAAATGTTATTATTAGATTTATAACTCAGTTTATTTTTATAAAAATATATAACATTTTATTTAATACTACAAATTTTGCTCACAATACACGATTGCTCATGAATTGAATAAAGTAATGTAAACATTATCTAAATATCATTCTTAATTTGTCGATAAATAATTTGGGTGATAATCTTTAAGGATAAAAATTGAATATATTAATATTAGTCGCAACTAGCTAGGTACATATATCAAATCAAATATGAGACATATTAAGCGCGCAAATTTCAAACGCATTCTAACTTCTTCACTCACTCAATGAACAAATCATTAGCCATATTGGATTTTTATAATATGGCTCAAGTGTGATCGGCTGTCAACTCCCCACTACTTTTAGGCTACTATGTATTCACCAGAATAACTTACCTTACGTCTTTCATAGCCATTACACTGTACTTTTCGAAGTTTGCTATGTATAAGAGCAGATGCAATGAAGCATTGGTGGTCGTATAAGGTAAGTTAAATATCTGGTACCTGATAACGTTTTTTTTTTAACAATTTCACATTTATATAATTAATTTTTATATAATTATATAATATATAATTATATAATTTTTAGTTATTTAGTTTATTAGTTTATTTAGTTTATTTATTTTTATATAATTAAAACATATTTTTTATTAATTCGTTTACTTTATAATAGCGTTACACATTATATTTTATTTTTTATATTGCATATATAAAAATAATGCATATAAATTACTTAATTGTGTATTGTATAAATTATTTAATCTCTTTAATTATTATGTTTCTATTATATTTATTTGTTCTATTATTTTGATTATGTAATTTTATTATTCTTATTAAATTTATAGTTTTATCTCGTCAATTTTATGAACTTTCTATAAAATTAAAAACAAATTTTATCAGATCTTTCCTTATGTCACAAGAAATATAAGATGGAATAAACTTTAATATATGGTCAACCAGGCAAGTGTGAGGGTAATTATGACGATGCTGGATTAAAATTCAAAATGACTTTATATTTTATATTATTTCATGTTTAATGATGATTTAACTTTAAATTGAAACAAGTTCTCTTAAGTACAAAAATTTTATATTACAATAATTATCAAATCCGTAAAGCGTTGTAAAAAAGTTACGTTATTAAAATTTGCAGATATTTATTCAAAGTTAATTCATTTCCACATAAAATTATTTTAAATACGATATTCATTACTTTAAGATTACTATGACTCTAAATTAACGTTTTGTGAAGATTACAATTAATAGAGTATAAAATTTTTTAATTGAACGTCACAATTAGCCTATTGTCAATTCCTAAGCAGAACAACAAGTTATTATGATATCAAAATGACTCGAAAATGATCATTAAAAGTCATTTTTCAATCATTTCCGATTCATTTTAATGTCATTTTAACGTGACTTATTATTCTGCTTGCGTTCTATGTATGAGGTAAGTATGATGATAAGTGTCGGGAAAACTGTGATGTTTCGCGTGCAATTGCGTGAAGTAATGGCTTGCCCGTTATCACGAATGCGACACATACAATACTAACGATTGTGCATTCATTAATAATTTTATACAAATACAATTTAAATATCACTTTGGGCTATATTTGTACAATAATAATATTCATGCATAGTCTGCTTTTTTTATTATTAAATAAATATTAATTTCATATGAAATATAAAATAATCTGTAACAATTTTAAAGTTATAAGTGAGAAAATAAATATTAAACATATCTTATTATTTTTAAATTATTTTTAATTTTATCTCTCAATGCTGTTTTATATAAAATAAAGAATTATAAGATTTGTTAGCAAATATTTAATTATTTTACAGATCATAATACAAAACTACTATATATTCCAAAAAGAAAGAAAATTTCATTTGTAATAAAAAATATTCATATAATCTCTATAATAATAAATAATCCATTTCTCTGTTTTAGGGTGACAGTGGTAGCGGATTGACTCGATACAGCGATAATACACTTGTCGGTCTCGTATCTGATGAAAAACGATACGCCATGGGTAATCCAAATATATTTTCTAATGTCGCTACCTATCGAACTTGGATTAAACAAACAATGTCGTCTTGATATCCATTGTTATATATTGCATATTTTTAATACTTAATAAAAATTATTCAGTAAATGTACATTCTTTATTATGCATATTATTATTAATGCAAATTATTTATATTATAACTGCTATTGAATTCATATTATTACATATGCCTACAAATAAAAGCCAAAATATAATCAAGTTTCCTTTTACATGTCCGTTTTGATAAAATAATAAATTATTTATTTGGCAAATTATTTATCTTTATTAATTATTTAATGTTAATTATATTATTTTGATTAATAGATAATAACAAAAATTAATTTAGAAATTTTTACATAATATAAAAATCAAAAGTATACCTATATGTATTTGTTAATAATAATATTTAAATATTTTTACGTAAAATATTTTTTGAAATCGTAAAAATATATTTCTACAGAATTAAATAAAGATTTGATAAATTATTCAAACTAAACTATTAAAAAGATAATAGCACAAATAGAAAATGTAACGCACTAGTAATAGCTAAAAATTAAACTTATTAAACAGAATTCCAATTAATAATTAAAATCAAGCTCCACTGTATCCGATAAATGATAGACAATTGGGTTTAATTGCAGCCAAAATTAAAATAAAAAGATAGAAAGGTAAAAAACTTCGATATCAAATTATTAAATCTCGTCATTTGTTTACATCAGATTGGCGACAGTGACTTACAAGTATAGGACAGGACGTATTTGCCTCTTAAACTAATTATATATATATATATATATATATATATATATATATATATATATATATATCACAGGCATATATGACAATAACCATTAAATATTATTCCCATTAATTCCAATTCTAATTTTCGACACTGAGCATCGAAATTCACGAGTGTTTCAACCTTCATTTCACTTGTTCAGAGATATACATAATTATATTCACTTACCCTCGCTAAAACTGTGATTATTTTTATCTGAATATTTCATCCCACGAGCAGAACGGCATTCTTAACATTATTAATCCACAAGATTATGAGTTTTATATTACAAAATTATTTAATTGTATAATAATGTCGATTAATGTTAAAAGATGTTTTTTAATCCGCAGAGATAGCATTCACGTGATTCTAACTATAAAGATAATCGATGAATGATATAAAAAATGAATAACTGCTTACACCCGAGCGCGACAACGCAAAGCCACAAGCAAGTATTACTGTCGCGTTACCATGACATACTGATGTAAATACTTTGCGCATGAATAGTCGGAGGTCGAAGGGTTCCCATGGTGGTGGATAATGACACACCCCCACATGCAAAGTACGCATGCTTCATCGTTAGTAGGATAAAAAGAAGGGATGATATAAAGAGGGATGATATAAGGGGAAAATATCACGTTTCTGAACCTACTTTACTGTAATTGGGTTTGTAACAGTTAATCAATTTACGTGCGTCATATAATTGATACATTTATACCGGTGCTCTATAATATTATTATTAGATTTATAATCAGTAATATTGTTTACTAATGTGAGCAACATTTATATTTAGTTACGGTTTTACTATGTAGCTTATTAGTTGTTTTAGTCAGCTCATTTTTTTTCTATAAAAACAAAACATCTGATAATTACGCTTTTAATGTAAAAAGTATTCATATATAGGGAAGACTTTTATTAAAGCAGCCTTATTTGCAAAAATAAACATTAATTAGCAATTTATTAACAATATCAACAATGAGTTATGTATGTTCTCTCTTAATATAAATTTAAAAAATGTCATAAAATTAATTGTGTCCTTCAAACGTGACGTTCTTGCAACATTTGTTGAAGAACCGTGTTATGTGGATTATATTTATTAGATAGAAAGCTAAGTGTAACCGTATTTGCGTTTTAGGTGAAATTTAAAGATAATCTAATTCTAATTTAAAGCTAATTCTAATCGAAATCTAATCAGAACGGAAATCTAATTCTAAAAAGTATAAATTAATATGACTAATTATAATTAAATTTTTTGCATTTTAAATTTTGTCAAGTTATTATAACTATTAAAAAAATTAATTATTTGTAATCTTATTTTATAATAAACTTGCAAAAAGATAGTCAATGCGTTACCGATTCAGTGAGCATATTTGCTTCAAAGCGCTAAACTGGAGCCACATGTCCTTTGTTTCCTTTCATAAAATACTATCTACATATTAAATGCTCTTTATAATATACACTCATTATAATATTGGAATGTTATCTTTTATTATTTATATGATATGAAAATGATTGTCATGAAATGTTGTCAACGTCCAAGTGCGGACGTCAAACCTTGAATATAAAGTCGGCCTAATTATAGCCCTCACAATTGTTTTTAAAATCAATTGAAGAAAGAAACAAAGATCAAGCTTTTATAATTGAGATTAGAAATTAAACAACCATCAATTAAACTTGACAGTGCTTAAGATACAACCGCATAATAATAAACAAGATCTACGGAAATGTAAACTCCAAATAACGGTTTCCCTGATCGGTATCAGACTATCTGATCCCTTTCCGCTCCGGAAGGAGGGATCCGAAATAACAATCGATGGCACGTCCTTATAACGAAAACGTAACGAACATAAACACTATCGAGAAGCGACATACTCATATCCTTACTTTCGTTTTCCGAAAATCGGTGCAGTAATAAAGTAAATAAATATTTTATAATTTAATTTTTAAGAAAAAATTTGTGAATATAAATAAAAATCTCAATACAAAATTTATATAACTTTTTATATACTTTTAACTATTGACTTCTAATATACTGTTAATATACAGTTTAAAATGGTAGCCGCCAAGCGGACAATAACTTAATTAAGGTACTTTCACACATCTATAACAGATTTTATATCGGCTTATCAGTAATTTAGTTATTGAAAAGTATATTATCACAACTACTTTAAGGTAAAAGATATCTAATACTTCTTATCGTTCTTTATTTTATCATTATTGAAATTCATATGACTATACAACAAATGACTCGAGCCAAGAAATCATTGCACTTTACAGCAGAGAAACTGTGCCCTATGACGATGTCCACATTTTGTAACGTAAGCTAGTTAATAGAAATTATTTATATCACCTTTATTCGTATCTTTATTAATTTTTAATATAAATCACATAAAAAATATGATAAAAACAACTTTTGTGTATATAATATTTATTTATTTTATTTGTTATGTGATTTATACGTATACTCGTATATACAAAATGTAAGATATCTGTAAAATTTTATTCATATCCTCTCATCATTAATTAAGTTATTTTTACACCTCAACATACATTTTTTATAAATATTATATTTTTACTTGTTAAAAACATCGGACGGTTATATATCAGTTTTGCTGGCATATCGAGAATAAAAATAAAAATCTGATTTTAAAACTCATGCCGGGAAGTAACAATTAATGTGTTTATGTAATTACAATTTAAATTTAAATATAATAAACTTTACTTTGTTTATAAAAGTGCATAATTATTTACATTATTGTGAAATACATTATGTATTACAATAACTATGTTATCTTTATTTAAATATCCATTTCTCCTGGAAATGTCTTCTTTGAACGTTCTTTATAGGACATTCCTTGAAGAGAATTGTATATTGTGTAGATAATTTCGAAAATTTTAATACATTTTTGCATCAACATTTGAAAAACATTCTTTAAAATTTATTGAACAAGAATATTTTAAAATAGTTAATATTTTGATAAAAGACGAACTGTTTTATACAAATTGTTATAAAATAATAAAGAAATTTCCAAATTATTTCAATTTAATTAAATTTATAATTAAATTGGATAAGTCTCTC
>NW_017306091.1:813137-819910 GCF_001594115.1 Trachymyrmex septentrionalis | reverse complement strand
ACGAAATTCAAAAACGTACCAATAGATGGCCCACCCTTTATATATATATATATATATATATATATATATAATATTTTCGTATTCTAATGTAATAAAATATTATCAAAATTCAACCAATAACCTATTATCATTCTCGAAATGTTATTATTAGATTTATAACAACTCAAATCATTTTTATAAAAATATATAATAATTTATTTGTTTAATATACAAATTTTGCTTACAATACACGATTGCTCATGAATTGAATAATGATATATACAATATCTAAATCATCATCATTCTTAATTCGACGACAGACAATTTGCGTGATAATATTGTTATAACGCGATAAAAATTGAATATATTAATGTTATTCACAGTTGTGTATATATTTCAGTATGTATATAAATTGTATCATACGCCATTGGCCATTACTGTGCTTTCCGAAGTTTACCACGTGCGAAAGCAAATCTATGCAATAAAGCTCATAACATGTATCCTGGTCGCATTGGCGATCCTAAGTTAAATATCAGACTTAATAACGTTTTTCTTTGAACAATTTTATAAGTTCTATATAATTAAAATGTATTTTCTATTAATTCGTTTACTTTATAAAAGCGTTACATATTGTATCTTATTTTTTATATTGTATATACGAGTAAATTACTTAATTGTATATTGTATAAAATGTTGAATCTCAATGATTATGTTCCTATGATATATTTAATTGTTCTATTATTTTGATTATACACTTAATACTATTATTCTTATTACATTTATTGATTGTATCCCATTAATTTTATAAACTTTGCATAAAATTAAAATCAAATTCTATCACATTTTTTTTTATGTCATACAAGAAATATAAGATGGAATAAACTTTAAAATATAAAGTTAATAAGAATTCTTTCTTGCATAAGTAATATATCATAAATGTGTAAATAATTCATATTGATAATGATGTAATAATTAATTTAATATAAAATTAATCAGCATTGATTTAGAGATGGGAGATAAATAACGCCCTTTCTTTAACGTTACTATTTATAACGATTTGATAATAACGTTTTTTATGATAATAATAGTAACTAACTAAATGCAAAAGTTAAGTAAAAATCATTTTTCAAAAAGCATCATGTCACGATCATACGCTGTTTATTGTAAAAAAATAACTCATTATTGCTTGTAATTTAAAATAACAAGTAAAAATAACAAATCGATGTACAACAAATGAGTTAATTTTTTTAAGAAATCATGCGTAATAGTGATTAGCTACTTTTTAAAGGTAACTTTCCCAATTTTAGCTTTTAGCTAGTTATCGTTACCATTATAAAAAAAAATTACATTATTGTCAAATCATTATTGTAAAAAGTAACGACAAACGATTCTTATCCCTGATAGTATCATTTATTTAAGTATATGAAGGCCGATCTACATAAAACGCTGAATGCGGATCGCAGAACGCAAAACTAGAAACTAATCTAACGTATTTTAATTATAATATGATTGTAGCACGCAGAACGCAAGACGCAGAAAGTTGGGCGAAATTTAACTTGCGCGTCCTGCGTCTTGCGACTTATTACAATCTGAAATGCATTTCACATGCGACCTGCGACCTGCGTTCTGCGTCGGGCTTTAGATGACATTACTAACGAATTGTATGATGTTTGGAAACTATTCATTCGCAGGAATTTATAGCGATGAACCAGAAAAATTAAATGGATTATCCGCCAGTATACAGAGATAACAACTACTCCGCATTGTGTCTCCTTAAGAGATAACAACTACTTTTGCGGCGGTAGCATAATTGATTCGCGTTACATCCTAACTGCCGGACATTGCGTGGATCATTTATTTTCCGACGATTCTCTAAAGTTTATGACTTTTGTCACTGGCACAACTTATCTTAATACAGACGGATAGGCTTATAAAGTAGAACAAGTTTGGTGCCATAAAGATTATAATCCCTTTGATCCTTCTAGTAGTAGAGGCCCTCGCGACATAGGTTTGATAAAGATATAATCTTAAACTAAACTGTGTATTTAACCAAGGATTGGAAGTAAGTTACTTGTAACGCCATTACTTACGATTCTTTATTGTCACTCTATTATATAATAATGATTTGTCAATGACATTTTTTTGCCTGTAATAGTAATATCAGAGTTGGAAAGTCATTTGATCAATTACTGGTAACGAGTTGAAAAAGTCACTCTCGTTACTGAAAAAATTAACTTGGGACTTGTAACTTGTTATTTTTTAATCGTTATTTGTAACAAATAACGTTACTCGTTACAAATTACTTTTTAAACCTTAGCGCGCGCGCGATCTCAATGTTTAGCTATCGTTATAGTCATAGAAAATTGCAATATCATTATCAAATTGTTATCATAAAAAATATCGGAAAAGGAACGGACTAGTACCTTTTCCATTCCATTTAACCATGTATATAAATATAATATAATATTATATATATACAATAGTTTTGTGATACATTTGTGAATCGCTCGATATAATTTCTGCTATATTAATAATAAAAAATAATATAAAGGTTTTAAATAATAAAATATTCTTTAATCACTTCTTCAGTTTAGATCATTGGTATAAAATGTTTTAGCTGACTATACCAATTCAATTTGGTCCAGAAGCAATTAAATTTTCAACGAAGGATATTGCAGAGAATGATACTGTTATAATTGCTGCCTGGGGTTCTACGGGATACGAAAAACCACTACACGAAAATTTGCAAAAATTATACGCGAAATCCATGCTTCCGAAAAAATGTCAATCTTATCATAAAATCATGTTTATTGACAAAATTCTGTACTTTCATCATTTATGAAATTAGACTGTGCAATGTATGTAATATTATATTGTATCTATAACAGAATGCCCAAATGTATATCTTATTTCATTGTTGCTTATCTTTTTTTATTTAATTTTTTCCGTCAGTACATTTTATTAATTATTCTTGTGGACTCATGGTGCTATGTGAATATCAGTCATATAACGATATCCTTCATTTCGTGCAAAAACGAATGAGTATATTTTTATCAAAAATTTTAGGTGATCGGGATATTCTATACCTTTACCCTTTTGCATAAAGCCTAGAATGTAGGTTTTAAAAAAAGGCTAGACATTTCATTAGTTTTTTTGCAGAACGCGTATCATTAACCAATAAGGCTGTTAACCAATAAGGTGAGTTAGTCTTTTCGCGAAAAGGCTAAAGTGCGTCAGTTTAATTGAGGAATGATCATTGATTTCGCAAAAAGGCGCTGTTTTGCATAAAGACTAGCCTTTTCGTAAAAAGGCTAATTTCTCAAAAAGGCTGTGACATATATACTAATGTCTATATATACTAATGTCTATTCCTTGGATCGAACAAAAAAATGTCACTTTGATATGATTATTATACATTGTTTTTAATACATAATAAAAATTATTGAGCAAATGTCCTTTATTATGTATTATTATTAATGTAAATTATTTATATTATAGCTGTCATTGAATTCATATTATTATATACGCACATATAAAAGAACCAAAAATTTACTCGAATTTCCTTTTTAGTTCGTTTTGATAAAATAATAATTTATTAATGTGGCAAATTATTTATTTTTATTAATTAGTTTTTAATGTCAATTTTATTAATTTAATGTCAATTTTATTAATTATTATTTAATGTCAATTATATTATTTTGATTAATAGATTAATAATAATAAAATTTAATTTAGAAATTTTTACATAATATCAAGAGAAATAATAATTATACATGTTGTTAACATTTAAATATTTTTACGTAAAGAATTTTTTTCAATACTTTTTAAAATCTTAAAAATATATTCCTACAGAAATAAATGAAGATTTGATAAATATTCTTGAAAGAAATGAAGATTTGATATTATTCAAGCTAAACTGTTAAAAAGATAATAGCATAAATAGAAAATGTAACACGCTAGTAACAGCTAAAAATTAAACTTATTAAAGAATTCCAATTAATAATTAAAATCAAGCTCCACTGTATCCGATAAATGATAGACAATTGGGTTTAATCACAGCCAAAATTGTGATAAAAAATAGAAAGGTAAAAAGCTTCGGTATATTAATTATTAAATCTAATCTAATTGTTTACATCAGATTGGCGACAACGACTTACAAGTATAGGACAGGACGTATTTACTTCTTGCCCTAGTTATACATTAAAAGCATATATGACAATAATCATTAAGTATTATTCCTATTAATTCCATTGACACGGAGCATCAAAATTCACAATATTTCAACCTTCATTTCGCTCGTTCAGAGATACACATAATCATATTCACTTACCCTCACTAGAACTGTGATATTATATTCGCCTGAATATTTCACGAGCAGAACGGCATTCTTAACATTATTAATACAAAATTATTTAATTGTATAATAATGTTGATTAATGTTAAAAAATGTCTTTTAACATTTTTTTTAGAAATGGCACTCACGCGATTTAAACTACAAAGATAATTGATGGACGATATAAAAAATAAATTACTGTTTTGGTCACATCCGAGCGCGACAACGCAAAGCCACAAAGCAAGTATCACCGTCGCATTACCATGAGATACTGATGTAAATACTTTGCGCATGAATAATCGGAGATCGAAGGGATCTCATGGTGGTGGATGATGACACACCCCCACATACAAAGTACGCATGCCTCATCGTTGGTAGTATAAAAAGAAGGGATGTTATAAAGATAAGGGGGAAGTATCATATTACTAAACTTACTTTACTGTAATTGGGTTTATAACAGTTAATCAATTTATGTGCGTCACATAATTGATAAATTTATACCGGTCCTCTATAATGTTATTATTAGATTTATAATCAGTAAGATTGTTCTCTAATGTGAATAATATTTACGTTTAGTTCTGGTTTTACTATGTGGCTTATTAGTCGTTTTAGTCAGCTTATCTTTTTTCTATAAAAACAGAACATCTGATAATTACGTTTTTAATGTAAAAAGTATTCATATATAGGGAATACTTGATTAAAGCAGTCTTATTTGCAAAAATAAACACTAATTAGCAATTTATTAATAATATCAACAATGAATTATGTATGTTCTCTCCTAATATAAACTAAAAAAGTGTCATAAAATTAATTGTGTCCTTCAAACGTGACGTTCTTGCAACATTTGTTGAAGAACCGTGTTATGTGGATTATATTTATTAGATAGAAAGCTAAGTGTAACCGTATTTGCGTTTTAGGTGAAATTTAAAGATAATCTAATTCTAATTTAAAGCTAATTCTAATCGAAATCTAATCAGAACGGAAATCTAATTCTAAAAAGTATAAATTAATATGACTAATTATAATTAAATTTTTTGCATTTTAAATTTTGTCAAGTTATTATAACTATTAAAAAAATTAATTATTTGTAATCTTATTTTATAATAAACTTGCAAAAAGATAGTCAATGCGTTACCGATTCAGTGAGCATATTTGCTTCAAAGCGCTAAACTGGAGCCACATGTCCTTTGTTTCCTTTCATAAAATACTATCTACATATTAAATGCTCTTTATAATATACACTCATTATAATATTGGAATGTTATCTTTTATTATTTATATGATATGAAAATGATTGTCATGAAATGTTGTCAACGTCCAAGTGCGGACGTCAAACCTTGAATATAAAGTCGGCCTAATTATAGCCCTCACAATTGTTTTTAAAATCAATTGAAGAAAGAAACAAAGATCAAGCTTTTATAATTGAGATTAGAAATTAAACAACCATCAATTAAACTTGACAGTGCTTAAGATACAACCGCATAATAATAAACAAGATCTACGGAAATGTAAACTCCAAATAACGGTTTCCCTGATCGGTATCAGACTATCTGATCCCTTTCCGCTCCGGAAGGAGGGATCCGAAATAACAATCGATGGCACGTCCTTATAACGAAAACGTAACGAACATAAACACTATCGAGAAGCGACATACTCATATCCTTACTTTCGTTTTCCGAAAATCGGTGCAGTAATAAAGTAAATAAATATTTTATAATTTAATTTTTATGAAAGAATTTATGAATATAAATAAAAATCTCAATACAAAATTGATATAACTTTTTATATATTTTTAACTATTGACTTCTAATATACTGTTAATATTATATATATAGTTTAAAATAATAGCCGCCAAGCGGTCAATAGCTTAATTAAGATACTTTCACACATCTATAACAGATATTATATTGGCTTATCAGTAATCTATATTTATTGGAAAGTATATTTTTATTTTTATCACAATAAGGTAAAAGATATCAGGTATCTGTTCTTGTCGTTCTTAACTTTATTAATATTCATATATAAATTCATTTAAATTTAACGTTTTTTACTTTTATTTAATCTCTTATATTTTCAAGAAATTATATTCTACATATTTCTAAATAATAAGCATAAAAGTTCGATAAACTTCTTTAATGTACTCAATTTTAATATTGAATGTCCACATAATACTGGTGATTAAATAATATAATTATTAATAACATATATTCTATTATAATATTTCAAGTTCTTCCAAAAATTCTATGCGCTTCGTATACATACTATATCAAACTTGCATGCACAATAAATTTAATAAGAGGTATCTAGGATTAAGTTTACCCTAACCTGTTTTAACTGATCCATTTCAATGCAATGTATAGAATGCTATATGTATTTATCCGTATATTGTTATTAAATTTATGCATATATACATCTATTTAGATATATGGTATACTAATGAAATTACCATACATCCATCACC
>NW_017306091.1:808957-813037 GCF_001594115.1 Trachymyrmex septentrionalis | reverse complement strand
GTTTCAAAAAAAGTACCTCCCCAGGCCAACCAGGTACCCGGGTACCTCTATACATAAATAATGGATTCGGGTAGTATATTATAAAATAAAAATGATTTTTATACAAAAAGCAGTAAATTATCAATAATAAATAAATTATAATAAATAATATTCATTTATAATTAATAACTATATAACTAAGGCTATATATAACTAAGGCTACAGCACGTTTTTAGCCATAAATTTGTATAGAGGTACCCGGGTACCTCGGTTGGCCCCGGTACAAGATTTTTTGGTTGGCCACATAAGGGTTAATAAAAGAGTAATTAATTCATCACTCACCGACTCGATGCGCATCAGTGGAGTTACATCTGCAACGTCGTTAAAATTATTCTGTAACAAAAAAATTAAAATCCATATCAAAACAGAGTAAAGAAATAATCATGATTTAAAAAAATAATAATTATATAAACACATGCAAAGTTTTATGAAAAATAATCATGCAATTTTGAAAACATAATTTTTATTAACATCGAATTTTGTACCATTATTTAATTAGATATAAAATAATTACATATTTTCTAAAGGTGATCTTAAAAGAATAAAAATTTATATAAAAGCATTTTAAAGTAATTTTTAAGTAACTCTCGTTTATTTATAAATCATTGTCAAATAAAATAATTTAAAAACAAATAAAAAAAGATTAATTTAACACAATTAAAAAATAATATTTACCGCAATATTACTTCACCGGTGCCCGATGTCTCTCTTAGACTTCCTGCTCCTCTCAGAATTGAGTTGACATTCTCTCACACTCGCGAAAATCACTCACAAATAATACATTGTAATCGCGCGCGGACTAATTATAATTAATTATAATTAAAATTTCATCAAATGAGTTTTGGGAAATGTCTATTAGTCCGATAACTTCAACGGCATTCCCGAAACAAACGCGCGACGCGACATACCGGCTGCGATTCGTTCACTTTTAATTAAATCGGCGACGAGGGTACGTTAGCTTTCCTATTGGATTTTTACACGAATAGGAGGATTTTACTCAAGTATCTAAAAATTTATCTAGACATATCATTCAGATAGATCCAAAAATTTTTAGATACTTGAGGAAAACCGTTCTTTTCGTGTATATTCTCCAGGTACTGAACCCTCTCACTACCTCAAGGTCGTACCCGTGAGAAGGAAAATATCATCTGAAAAATGTATTATCTATATTATTATGCAATTATCGGTTAACTTTTAAAAATAAATATCAAACACACATCAATTCGTCATCGTTGCGAAATAAACTCAGAGCAGATAAAAGAGCTAAATCACTTATTACGGTATTTGAAAAATATGATTAGAGTCAATAGAATGAGCTAGAGATTAATAAAAAAGAAAGATATTTCTTTTATTACTGACAAATAGTTCCAAAATTATGATCAATTTTTTATACAAATTACATTACGAAAGATATACGAAAAAATAATTAAACTATTAATTACACAAACTATATTAGCTTTGAAAGTAGGAATAGCATGAATTGCATTATTCGCATAAGAGTATTTATTAGCGTTGCTCTTTATGACTCGCATGATAGCGTTCGAACCATAATTGAGAATTATATTTTAGTGAGAGAAAAATTTCACGTTAAACTACAATAATTGTCGTCCGTAATTATCGCAAAATAGTAATAAATTCTTTTCCATCGCGTTTTGATTTCGAATGAAGGAACCGTACGAAATATCTATTCCATGATACATAATTATCATCTCGATCTTTTTATGAATAATTAATCGTGCGAGATAATCGTATACTCTGTGAGCATTTATAAGATACAACATTTTGAATTATCTAGCATTTACATTTCGAATTATCTAGCATTTACATTGCGATTACATTTCAAAAAGAAATGAAAAGAAGAGCATGCTACCTGTCTGTACGAGTCTCGATAATGGAATACGTGACTACGCGTAAATGTAACTACACATAAACGTGACGCGCCGTGCCGCGTCGATTATCTAACTGTCGAAATATTAACGCATATTACAAAATAAGTAAAATAATCTATTTGTTACATTTTTAATATTCTTCAATGAATAGGCTTTATTACACGTGATTTTTACTTTATTTCTTAAACTCGTTACGCAACTCATATATCTTACAATTAGATATTTCAAATTATGTTACAATAAGCGATTATTAATTTGTAATAACTTTTTGTTACATGCAATCCGTGCAATATTTTTAACAAAAGATCGACGCATTGTTACTTGGCTTTTTGTTACTTCTGATTCGTTTAATTCTGTCATTTACATCTTATTCCGCATTCTTAATCCGGAAAAGTAATAGGTAAATTATATTTAAATTATGTATCTCTAAATGTATATAAATGCTATTTATACATATTGTTTAATCCAAATTGTTTCGTAATTTAAAAAATTTTTTTTTACATTTATCTTTATTTAAAAGATAAATAACTTATTATTTATTTATTTAATTTATTTAATTGTAAATCAGCAGAAAGTAATAAAAATTGAGATATAATGTTGGGATGTCAAAAACACTTCACGTAAACAATTATGTAAAAAAAAAACCACGCTAGTAAAAATCACTTTCTACCTCTTGCCTTTTGTGAGCATACTACAATAGTTGATACGAAATATTTGAAATTATAAATCAAATATCTTCTTCGGTGTGCCACGATATAATTATTGTATCATATTAAATAACTAGTGCCATTAAAACTAAATTACTGAGTTCTGAGAAAATCGATATAAGAAATTATTTCATTAATTTTTCGCGACGAAATACTAATTAGATTTTACTTTGTCTCATGCAATATAAAGTCAAGTTATCAATAATATACAGGGCTCGATTGTATTTAAAATAAAATTATTTAAAATATATATTTTTTAATAAAAAAGATAAAAGAGTTGTTTAGTATTCATTATTGTAAATAACTCCTATTCAACATTTTAAATAAGTCGTATCAGTCAGATGTCGGTCATATTTAAAACAATTTTATTTAATATGTATTTTAAATAAACAAATTAAGCAGTTATTTAGTATTTAAAGAACTTGTTCTGATTTCTTATTTCATATTTTAAATAAGTTTTTAGAATCTAAAGTATGACGCTTCACATTATCCAGCATTTGTTGCAATTACGTTTCAATAGGAAATATGAAAAAGATCAGCACGGCTACCCGAACTACCTATCTGCACGAGCCTTGACAATTGAATGACTGCCGACTGCGGGATGACTGTGCGTAAACGTCACGCGCCGCTCACCCGCCCTTCCGCGACAAACAATCCTAAGGTCATGCGACAACCATTTATGAAAATATTAACGTATATTAAGAAATAAGTAAAATAATTTATTCGTTACATTTTTTTTTTCTCCAATAAATAGGCTTTACTGCTTTACTTCTTACATTCCTTATATACGCATACACTCAGCTCATGAATATCTTAAATGTTTCAACTATGTTACAATAAATGATTATTAGTTTGTAACTTATCTTATATAAAATGTACCAGTTAATGTAAAATAAGATCTTGTATACATTTTGTCATGAAATAAAATTTTATCTAGTTATAATTATTTTCGTAATCTCGTTCAGTTTTATATCTTTCAAAATACTTAATTTTAGAACAATACATTATACAAAAAATGATTCCAATAAATTACAAGATACGAAGAGATATTTTTATTAATATAAGAGAAATTTATTATCCCTTTCGAATCTTATCTCATTCATCTGAATTTCTCATCTCTCTCCGCATACTTTTGAAATGAGATTCAGCAATGAATCATTAGAATTGATAAAAATGATATGTATATGGACCTTAGATTCTCTCTCTATCGGAAGATAATCAATTCAGTTATTTTCAATTTATTTTTAAATTACAGTTTTGTCTATATAATAAAGTTTGTTTTATGAAAAAATTGATTTAATCAAAATTTCATAATATTGAATTCGTGATTAATCTTTACAAGTCTTTTCAAATCAAAACGCTGTTGACATAGAGATTTTTTTTATAGCAGATTTATTTCTAATCAAAAGGATATATATATATTTAATAATATAGCGCGCGCGCGC
>NW_017306091.1:804431-808385 GCF_001594115.1 Trachymyrmex septentrionalis | reverse complement strand
TATATATATATATATAAGTTTATAAATTGTATTATTTACATTAGCTCAATCGATATTATTAATTACTTCTAATTATCCTGCATTACTTGTTCGATAAAATCCATAAAGTGGCTTACTCTGGTAAAAACATCAGGAAAACCAAGTGCACAAGGTTTTGTCCATGAAAATATACCTATTAGTGTACAATTATGTACCAAAGGACTTCCACTATCGCCCTGCGAATAATTCTCTTTCAATTAACATTTTAATAAAATATAATTATTTATTCTTTATACTATGTATTATATACTATATATTTACACAATGTACATATACTTCAAATAATTAAATTTGTAGTATATTTATATAATAAAAAAATCATGTTTTATTTAAAAATTTAATTGTGTTGGATTTAATAGGAACAAATTAACACTAAAAAATTATATAAAAATCACTTTTTTCTTTAAAATTAAAATTAGTCTAAAAATTGCAATGTATTATTTAATAAGATGTCATAAATATCATTTTCTTGCAATGTTTCTAAGACATTCTAAGTGATAAGAAAATATTATTTCTTTCGTTATTATTTAAATCTTCAATTTCCTATACGATAAAATTATAAATAAAAAAACTTAAATATTCCAAAAGAATTTAAAATACACATATTTAGAAATTATTAATAATTACACACAAAATATTAATTTAATGCAGCAAACTATTGTACTTTATAATTACTGATTATGTTGATTCGACTGTCCAACTGTGCATCCGTCTATCCGTCCGTCCAATTGTCCGTCTGTAAGATTTCTCAAAAACGACTGTTTTTCAAATCATATTTTCGATAATAAACCTAATTCGATCCAAGTATATTATAATTATAATATATTTATATTCTATCTTTATTATATATATATTATATAAATTATATATAAGATAAATAATTTTAAATAATAATTAATTATAATTTGGAACTTGTAAAAAGGATTTCACAAGATCTTGTAAAGGTTTCCAATTGAATTTCGCGTATGTTTCAAAATGCAACAATAATATATTTTTGTAAAAAGTAATATATTTTACCTTGCAAGCGCCGATACCTTTCCTTTCGAATGTACAAATTTGGGAGTTGAGAATAGTAGTATTTTTGTAATAGGCCTGACATACGTTATTGTCGATAATTGGCACCGAAAGTTTCTGTAAGTCTCGAGATAACCAACTAAATGGATGAACACGACCCCATCCACTGATAATAGCTTTTTGTCCAATGGGTACATCGTCGTGCGTTGCTAAAGTAATTGGCGATTGAGAGGATGATATGCAAATTTTTTTAGCAAGCTAAAAATAGATATATCACAAATATGTATAAAATTTTACTAAAGAAAATTTTTCAAAAAACATATTATATTTTACACTAAATACATTTTATTTAACATAAAAATAAAAAGTGTTATCTTTAAATTTTAATGCATCATGAATACTTTACAACAATAATTTGGTTCTGACAAAAACTATTAATTTATTAGACTATTAATTAGACTATTTCAGTCTATTTATACAATCTATTAATAATCTTAAATTTATTAGACAGTTGCATATTCTTCATCAAATTAAATTTGCTCTTCGTGCGCAAATTTAATATTAAAGCTTTTTATCATAAAAAAATATCTGTATCTTTATAGTTGTAATTTTTGAAAATTAAATTAATAAAAAAAAATATCTTCAATTTTAATTTATTAAAAATTATGAATTTATCAAAGTTTATTTCCTACTTCAATTACCGAAAGACAAAAGAAAAGCATGCCTCACCATGATTACAACTAAATCGGCTGTCCAAGACTTCTCAGAGCCGTATACATAATCAGGATGACATATAACATCTTTGACAGCATGTTTTTCGCCCTCTTTTAAGTTAATGCTCCCAGTATGTACACTGAGTTCTTCAGAGGGTTCATCTATCAAGCCACATATACAATGCGCTGCACTCAAGACATGCCTATTGCTGATAAGTGCACCACTGCAGATATGCAAGTTGTAGTATCGTACAGACACTTGATAAGGAAACTCAGATTCGATGGCGGGCTGTCCACCAACCAAACGCCGTATACGAAGTGCCCGGATCCCTTTTCCAAAAATAATGCACGATTTATCACGACAATAATTGGTCACGACACATTTTATTTTAAAAAATTATTTCTAATCAATAAATTGCAAGATCCTTCAGATCTCAGATCATAGATGAGAAATTCTCTCATAAAATCTACTATTTAAGAAAACATTTTTTTTTAAGTAAATTTACAATAACTTATAAATTGTATTTTCTAACATTTCTAATAAGATTTATCTGCTATTTTAAATATACCTATATAAATAATAAATATATGTCTAATATACGTATATCTCATGATCTTAAATAAACAGCATCAATCAATAATTTATTTTAGTCCTATTTTTTCTCCTATTTCTTCTTCTTTTCCTTTTGTTTTTTCTTTTATTGTTACGTAAAATTGAATTCACATCTATATGGTTTTTCGTTCGTAAATGAAAACAAAAGAATTCTTTGATACATTTTTCACTTACCGTAATTGACATCCAATATTAAAATAATTACCAAACATAGGGTGAGATTCATCGTCATTGTTTAGAGCTAAATACTGTAAACAAATAAAATAAATAATTCGCCCAAAAAACATCTTTGCGTGAATTTATATAAGCACTCGTATATTTCTTATAATTCTTATAATTTTAAATAACTTGATTTTATTGAATAAATTATCAACAAAAAAATTTTGTTGTATTATTTTTAATTGCAATTTAGAATAATCTGTAATTTTTTCATAATTTTGTTATCATTTTAAAATATCTACGAAATATCCTTAACTAATAAGTCCACAACTCTTCGAAATAAGTTTTACCAGATATACGTGCGATCTATTGTACTTAACAACTCATAGGATCTCAGATTGTAATTTTTAATATCGGAATATCGAAATATGTATTCTGCAATTCCAAATATAATACAATAGACGATTGAAAATTTTATCTATGACAATTATTTCAGACTTTATACACGACATATCTCAGATTTTAAAACAAAGCACCTCGTTTTTTTATTATATCGAATTTAATGTATTGCTCAATTTTTATTTATTACTTCTTATTTATTATTAAAAATAATCTAAATTATGGTCAAAACGTGTGTAATTGTCAATTATTAATAATAATACATGCTCATTTTTTACACGTTATTATCCAGTGTCAGCTTTTATTGACTTGCATTAGTGACTTATAATTATGTAAGTATTATAAAATATTAAATAAGAACATATGCATGTTTTAAACGTATATTCTTCTTTTTTCTTAATGAATGATTACAAATTTCTAAATTATTCTCATTATACCTATCATCATTACAAATTTTCATCATTATCATTTCCTATCATCATTTTCAAATCTTGCGTGATTCATCATATGTAACTGTAACATGCTTACTCACGCTGGTAATCTAATACATCAAAGATCTGTAATTACATTCTGTGAATCATTGTAAGAAGAAAGATTTGTGCATATTAGTCATTTATTTTGCCCAAACTTAAAATATTTATTTTATGGAATAAAAAATGTGATTAGGTAATAAATATAATATTAAAACTCTAAAATTAAAATCTACGTAATTTCATATATATGACGTCATATATAAATAAATATAAATATAACAAGTTATTTTCTATAGTTTAGATATTTTCAGCAAAATTTCAGCAATTAATGGACAATTATTAAATGTGCAATAAAATAAAGTTATTAAATTTATTTAATAACTTGATCTTTAACAGAATGTCAATACCACGTGGTAAATATTAGAAAATACAGAAATGTTTTCATAAAATTATATTTTTAATATTTAAAATTTTAGACTTAACAATTTTTGTTTATTATTATCAATGATTAGACTATAATGTTAATTATAGTAATTTTTATAAT
>NW_017306091.1:797222-804331 GCF_001594115.1 Trachymyrmex septentrionalis | reverse complement strand
ATTTTAATTAAGTAAATTCATAATAAAAATTAATATTCTATATTTCTTACTTTTTACTTATCAATATACAATTATCCACAACAGAATAGTTACAAGACATGTAATATAAAAATTATATTACAAGAATGTTTTATTATAATGGCAATATTATTGCAATAAAAACGCAATACAATATTTGTTCTCGAAAAGATCATGATGTAGTGTAATATACTTGTAAAAACACATTATCGCATTATACATATAATATTGCATAATAAAAGTATATTGTAATTTCAAAGAAAATATAAAATAAATATACAATATATGCATACATGCATATTATTTATCAATATTAATTAATAATAATAAATAATTAATTATAATGTATATATAATTATATTACATAGATTAAATCTCTTGGTTGTTTACAGTAATACACGTATTGAATAAAAATTAAATTCCTGGTTCTATTCTTGTATTAATATGACCTTCATTATATATGCAGGCGCGTAGATTTTTATATGTAATTCACATAGCTACTACGTCACTATAAACGTATGACTCATATTTACCACAATTATTACATTAATAATAATAAGTAGTAAGTTTATTGTATTTGTTAAATGTGTTTATGCAATATATTACTGCATTCTTGCTGAAATTATACATTTTCATTTCTTCACAATATTGCTGTAACCTTATATATTGTAATTTATTATGTCGCCGCTTATAGAAAGAAATGTTATTATTATTTTATCATTGTTATAACAAGACAGACAAAGAATTTCATGTATACTCATATAATTAATTATCAATTAGAAAGAGAACACAATAAAAAAAATGAGAAAAAGTTAAAAAAAAAAGAAAAAAAGAAGAAAGATATGACAAGGTAATAAATAACAATTAATACGATGGAATTAATATTATCCCAATACCAAAATAATTCTATTTTGTTATCTATTGCATTAAAAATAAACAACAAATATCAACTAATCAATATCAACTAATATCAATACTGTCGAAATTTTTTCCGTTTTTTAATTTCCAGAATTATTATCACTTAAATATTTAAGTATTTGATACAAATATTTAAAACGCGTTTCTCTCTCTCTCTCTCTCTCTCAAACATAACACAATATTAAATTTGTATATATTACATTTTAAATATTATATATTATATTTTTATTATACACAATATGTTTAAAACATACTTTTAAATATATTTTCCAATATTGATACGCATATTAATTAACATATATATTTTAAATTAAAAAACTAAGTTTTATATATATATATATATCCTTACCCGTCTGCTCCTTTTCGGACACGTTTCGATATAATGCCGCCGTCGTAGCCCTACTGCGTTCCTCTATTGCGTAAAGATGTGCACCTTATTTGACAAGAATTCAACTAGATTTCTGGGACCGATCTTTGATATTCCGCGTCAAATATCGTAAGAGTATACATTCTTCACACGAGTACGTTTGCCCAACTTGTACATTGTGCACATCAATTGTCAAGCGCGCGCATAAACAGCAACGTGCGCAGCGCTGCACGATGCGTGGATGTGCGTGCGCGCGCACACGCGTGAGTGCTACGTAACCGTCGCCGCGTGACGTATGTACGCAGCACGTATCGTATATGTGCATACCACATACGTGCACTCGCGACGTCAAGCGATCGAGTCCCATTCGTCCTATACGTGTTCGTACGTGTCTCGTACGCACGCGCACATATTACACATGCGCGTGTATATGTGACGCGCGTTCGCGCGCGTGCGTTTTGTGCAACGTTACGTTATCTACTCCAGCTAACGCGTAGCGCATCGCCTGCCTTGTCGATTTCCTCGTCGACGAAGAGAGAAAGAGAGAGAGAGAGAGAGAGAGAAAGTTCGTCGTCGCGTTCGCGCGTCACCTGCATCTCACGACCTGCTCACGATCGGATCGGTGTCGAGTAAAATCCAGGGAGAGAACGCGATCTGAACGATCCGTGCCTGCGGCGAATCGACTGCTTCGAGCCGCGGTGCAATTATCTCAACGGCGCCGTGAACAGGTTGAAGGAGCGTCCGACCCCGTGCTGAACCTGTATTTTTGTACTCCATGGAAGGGCCATGTAACCTATGCTGTGAGTATTGACTTAAGTAATTACGATTCGCGCCTTCGACTGGCCCTCCCGGAACGCGGCAACAGGTTCGCGACCGACGCGACAGGCGAAGCCTCGACATAGACTCGCGGAAGCCGCATTCTGGGAGGTTATGGGAAGACGTTCCCTAATGTAATTTCTGGCTGCACCCATCGTGTACAAAGCTTTTTCCTTGTCTCTCTTTATCTGGATTTATTTTTTTTTTCTTGCTTTCTTTATAGACATTGTGTGTTGATCGCATTGTAAAATGTAAGCGAATAAATTAATTTCACTTTCAGAGTGAAGTGTAGCAAATGGAAGGTTTTAAGGTGAAAGATGAACCGATGGATGCATTAGCCATAGACAGTCAGGTTATGGTAAACTTTTTGTATGAAACAGCAGCAGGTATATGGCATACTGCTGGCGCTGTCCAAAGTCTAACGTAACGATTACTTTAAGGATGAGAACATTGTGAGCGTCGTGCTTAAGGAGGAACCAGGCGACAGAACATTTGATCCAGACTACATGGAGGATATTTGCTCAGGCACTTTTGAGAAGGGCACTCTGTTTTTGCCTATCGAAAATAATGAGGTGGATTTCTCCAACGAAATGGTAAATACATAACAATTATAATTTTAGCCATAATCTTTTTTTATAGCTTTATATGTGCTGTAGATTTTAAATTTTGAATTTAACGTGATGCTTAACAAATGCTTAACAAAAGTATGACTTGTTTTTTATGATATTGGCTGCATTCAACAGAAAAAGCAGCTTTGCAATTGTAAAATTCTTTAACATAATTGGTCCGTAGTTTCGTACTAGATCTAAATATGTAAACCAATTATATTAAAGAATCTTACAACAGTTGTAAAGCTGCTTTTTTTGCTGAATGCAGTCATATATTATGTTACAATATCTTTTTCTAGGAGCTTTGTGAATTTTTACAGGTGAAGTTAGAGTTGGAAGGAGAATCGACCAGTCACCAGAACTGGTCGCAAATAGCAAATACTAATTTATGTGACAAAGAGGATGTGATGCAACGATGCTTGACTAATACAAATTTTATACAAACGCAAGACTCTGACAAGCATCATGGATTCTGTCAAAATGGGCAACAACCAAAATTCTACAAGATTCAATGCTCAATGTGCAAGA
This sequence comes from Trachymyrmex septentrionalis, assembly GCF_001594115.1. Classification (NCBI taxonomy): domain Eukaryota; kingdom Metazoa; phylum Arthropoda; class Insecta; order Hymenoptera; family Formicidae; genus Trachymyrmex; species Trachymyrmex septentrionalis. The sequence continues at coordinate 801,076 of NW_017306091.1, read as the reverse complement.
AATGGTTTCTGAATAATGATTCCATGGTGACGCATCTAAAGACGCACTGTAGTGGAAATCAATGTGAGGTCTGTCAACAAAATTTTACTGACAACTCTAGCCTGCATGCCCACATGTTAACTCATGTTGGAATGAGTCCATTAGAGTGCAACATCTGTCAAAAAAGATTCGCTTATAAATGGAGCTTAAGAAGCCACATGCAATTACATGTATTAGATAAACCTTACGATTGTGATGCATTGCAGCAGGCTTTTATGAAGCGAGCTGGTATGAATGAACAGATAATGCCAATGGAAGACAGGCCCTTCGAATGTGATGTGTGTCACATGACATTTAAGGAGAAAATTAATTTGAATCGACACATGACCAATCACACGAATGCGGATAAACCCTATAAATGCACGATTTGTTTCGAGGCGTTCAAGGAGAAGGCGAAATTGAATATGCATTTGCCACTCCATACGGGAAACAAACATTTCAAGTGTACGTTGTGTCATAGATCATTTGCCCAAAAAACCGCGCTCAACAATCACATGTTGGCGCATAGCGGTGAGAAACCACACGCGTGTAACATTTGTGAAAAAACGTACAAGAGAAAATCAGAATTAATTAGGCATACTATGGTTCACACTGGTGAGAGACCATACGAGTGTAAAGAGTGCTTAATGACTTTTCGAGAAAAGGCCAAATTGAATTCCCATATGTTGGTCCACACAGGCGAAAAACCGCACGAGTGTCACATCTGTCACAAAGCATGCGCAAGAAAATCGGATTTGAACAGTCACATGTTATTACACACTGGTGGTCAATACGATTGCAAGGTTTGCGATAAAATCTTCACCAGGAAATCGGATCTGAATCGGCATACTCTAATACATACCGGTGAGAAACCGTTTGCGTGCAATATGTGCGATATGGCGTTCAGGGAGAAGACGCGATTAAACTCGCACATGATCATACATACAGGCGATAAGAGACACGCGTGTCACATCTGCCAGAAGACATTCAAGGAAAAGTCATCGTTGAGGAAACATATGTTAAGTCACACCGGTGACAGACCGTACGAATGTTATGTGTGTCACAAAGCTTTCACGCAGAAGACCACGTTAAACAGCCACATCCTGATTCACGCCGGTGAGAGACCATTTGAATGTAGTACTTGTCAAAAAATATGCAAAGATAAAGCAGCGTTGAAAAAGCATTTATTGGTGCACGTTAACGAAAAAACTCACGAATGTCTTATTTGTATGAAAAAATTCGCTCATAAAACAGCATTAAATAGTCACCTGTCCTCAAATCACATATCCTAACTACACGGATCTAGTCTATTACGGCTTTCTGTTTCTTTACATTGAGCACCGTATGTTTGTAGTTGTATAGCATATTTCCATGATTACACCTATATCTGTTTTATATGCCAATAGGTCTGATAAAGTCGTATTTTTTCCTGTGTATGGACAAATAATAAATTAATTTCTAAGTAAACTGCTAACATTAAGTTACTTAATGCTCCTACCTGAAAGATGAGTAAAATCGCTAAGATGTTTAAAATCTATTGTATTTAATATATGCTATCTGAGAATCAATATATTGTGAAAGCATTATATCTACAAACTATCAAATTTAACATTCAAGAGATACGAAATACTTAAAAAAAAAAATAACAAAAATCAAATAAGATAGGCAAATGGAAATTAGAAACTCAAAACAGATGTTTACATAAATGCTACAAAGATATTAGAGTGACTGTTACTGAAGTCTTTTTCATTTGAAAAAGATAATAATAAGAAATTATAATAAAACTATAATAATTAGTTATTATTAGTTGAAAGCTCATAATTGAATAAAATTGCAGGATAATCGTTTTAACATATATATATATATGATAGAAAAACAATCATTTTTGTCAGATGAGATAAGAACACAAAAAATATTTCACGTAGAGAGATATAGATATTTATTTAACCCACAATAAAAATAAGAACACAAAAAATATTTTACATAGAGAGATATAAATATTTATGTAACCCACAAGAAAAACCATGTTATATTAAAGAAATTCCGGATTTCCAGGTAGTTGAATTAGAAGGACACATCTGAAACAATATGAAAATAAAAAGTTTTTAATTACATTGAAACTATCACGTATTTATATAGGATATTTCTTAAATAACGGACACTAATCATGTAACCCCATTCCTGATTAAAAATTGGGTCGAAAAATCCTTTATAATTTTCGCAATAAATAGTGAAATATTAATTTCTAAAGATTGCCGAATAAGCAATATCCGGCTGACCAATCATTAACTATTATGAAAATTGCAAAGTGGTAAAAAAACTTTTCAATTCAATTTTTGATCAGGAATAGCATTATGTGATTTGGCAATCATTTATTTAGCAATCTTTAGAAATTAATATTTCAATCATTGCAAAAATTGCAAAATGGTAGAGGACTTTTCGACTCTTTAATCGAATTCGACTTTTCGAATTTTTAATCAGGACACTATATGATTAGTGTCTACTATTTAAGAAACACCCTGTATAGCTAACTAATTTACAACATTCAATATATTTTCGGAAATTTATTGCTTCATAAACTGCATTCGCATGCTATATTTTCATTATCTTTAATAATATTATACAATTTATAAACGAGCGATATTTGCAAATATACTGCATTAGATAAATAACCAAGTTTCTGGACAAACATTGGCAAAGAATTTCACAAAAATTAATTTTAAAAAATTTATTATTTTCTATAAAAAGTATACTATTTACCATTGAAATGAAAATTAAGAAAAAATATGATGTATGAAGCTATTTTTGTTGCTGTTAATTAAAATTATTTTTGCAGCCACATAAATTAAAAATGAGAGATCGCGATTTTTTGTTTGCATTATGTAAAATAAACAATTTTTTTGAAGTATTTAACAGTATAGATTGTAAAATATCTCAAAAATTTCTTGTTTTACATTTATATACTAGTAAAATTAATTTGCATGTATTCATAATAATATATTCATATAAAATAAAAACTTTATAGCCAAAATTTTTTATAGTTGTTTATTAATTAATGAAACAAAATAAAATTTTTTTAGTATATATTAACAAACATAACATATCAAACTGTATCTAAATCAAGCTATTACACGTGAATGAAACTTTATACTATATATACATTAAACTGTCAAGAAAAAAAATTTTTTTTTTTAATCGGTCACTTAACTCAAAAGCTTTCATTTCATGCCAAAAGAACATCCCTAAATTTCTATCAAAAAATATTAAGATTTAATCGTTCACTAGCGACCTCTAAATCTTAATATTTTTTTTATAAAAGTTTAGATATTCTTTTGGCATAAAATGGAAGCTTTTGAGCTAAGTGGTCGATTTAAAAAAAATTTTTTTTTCTTGACAGTCTAATATACATATATATATAATATCTTTCTTTAGTACATTTTTACTCCTATTAGGGCAAAGTACTGTATATAATGTAACTATAGTATAATGTAACAATAATGTAATAATAGTGCAAGGAAAAAATATTCACATAATCTCTCTGTTTTTTTATACATATAAATATTATTCAATATGATATATTACAGTTTAATATGATTTATTGTGGAAACGTATATGGAGTATCTTATAGTAGTCCTAGTTCACCGATTCGTCTTTTTTGGATTTTAATACATACTTATAATATTTATTGACTTCTTTGCAACATTGGGAAGGAACTAGTTAAAACATTAAAAGTTAAAAAATTAACTTTTAACTTAACGTAGTTAATCTTAAATGCATTAATTTTTAACTTAATTAATTTAGTTACTTTTAAATTTTAATTTATTAATCTTTTTTTT
>NW_017306091.1:786131-797122 GCF_001594115.1 Trachymyrmex septentrionalis | reverse complement strand
ATTTTGAAAATATGGCTTTTTGACAAAATGGCGGCAATTTGAATATAACAAAGCGATTTTTAGGTAAAAATACGATCTTATTTCGCCGATTAAAAAGAAAGGAAGCCACCTAAAAAAAAATCCGTACGTCAAAGACTAAATTATAATACCAAGTTTAATATTCTTTTTGAATTTTTTGATTCTGATGATTACAGATGACACAGGCCTGTCTACCACATTTTTTTGCTGCTCTTGGCGGATGTCTCATTTATTCAGCCATTCTATTGTATTTTCATGAATAAAAAAATTGAAATGTTCTCGAAAATGTACACAATCATTTGGGAAAAAAATTAATTGCATAACTCCTATAGATTTTCTTAAAAAAATTCCAGAAAATAGGCTTTTTTTTCGACCGTCTAGGTGGGTATACCCCCTTAAGACTAATATTTTTTTCTATAAAATCTTAAATATTAGAGAATTAATTTAGAAAAAGTTCAATGATCCTATGATTAGAGACTGTATAATAAAAGTCACACCATACGATAGCCAGTTTTTATTGGTTCGCTAGGTTCTGTCAATTCTCGCTTATATTTAAATCACACTAATTTTAAGTATCATAAACGTACGTTATATTTCAGCAATATAAATATGAAATATGAGCCTTAGATGAAAAATTATTGTAAAACAGTGATTAACAGTAATTTTAACTTTCCATTATCCTACTTTTATTAAATATTTGAATTCGCTGCTGGATACATAACAACTGAATAAAGACATATCCAGCAGCGAATTCATAAGTATTTAACGAAAGATTAATAGAAGATTAAAATTTCACATTAAAACAATGCGATCAGGCAGCGATAAATTAAATCTGACTAATTTAGGAGAAATATAAAATGTTTACAATAATTTATATTATCGTCAATTTCTTATATATATTATTGATTGTCACACTGAAGATAGAACGATAAATGTGTCGAGACTTTTGTAAATAATTTAGTTCAATTCCGAAAGATTATATAATAATTTCATTAAAATATCCAGTATTGGCTTTTCATGCTCTTTAATATTAAAATTGTTTTATTCATAAAGCCTTATTTTACAATTTTAGTAATCTATATTGGAGTAATCTATATATATATATATATACTGTTATTTAAAGTAAAATAATTTTTTTCAAAATTAACTTTTTTTTAAACGTAAGTTAATTCAATCTTAACTTTTATTAAGTTAATTTTTTATTCCTTCAACTTTTAATTTAATTTTATTAATTTTATAAGCCATTAACTTTAACTTAATTTAGTTTAAAAAAAAACATTAACTTACTTATCTCTTTATCCCAATGAGCGATATTGTCCTGGTGGATATTGTCCTGGTGGATATTGTCGCGTCATACTGTTCCAGTTTTGTTTATTGTCATTCGGATAATTTCTATAGCCTTCATTTCCATAGCCAACATCTAAAGCGCCTAAATCTAAATTATATATAAAATTCCATCATCCCATCTAAATTATATATAAAATTCAAAATTTGTTAAAAATATTTTACAAGATTTAATTATTACATAAATTATTTACTGTTATAAAACCACTTAGATTATAAAACTTAAATGAATATCTTTAATTACTAATCGTTAGTTCTCGAACGATATATAAATAACATAACACTTAAATTGGAAGCAGTTCTGTCATTCATTTTATCTAAGAATTTAAAAGTCTGTATTAAACATCTTTAATTGATGCCAAAGAAAACGTGAGAAAAATAAAATTTCACACATGATGTAACTTATATCTATATATAAATTATATTTTATTAATCAAAATTTTATTTCTATAAAATGCAATGAAAATCAAAAGTTATCTTAAAATATAAATTTTGTTAATTAAAACTACTTTTATAAAATAGCCATAACAATAAAATATTGGTTTCCAAGATATAAATTTTATTGTTGAATTTAAATTTTATTCTATATTAGATATAATAATTAATAATAAAATTACACCATGGTATTGCTATTATTTCCATTGATCGTACTCTTTAAGGAATATTTTCATTACATAAATAATAATAATAAGACTTACGACCCCACTGTGCGTTAGATAGTTGAATTAATAATATTAATAGAGTAGAAATTAATATGATGATCTTCATGATGCTTGTAAACAGAAGAAACTGAGGTCCAGAAGAAAGACTGAATCTGTACAACTAAAAACGTTCTTTTATACATTTCTCAGTGAGTTGTAATTACTTCTATGTCGTAAGAATATTAAGGATAATAGCTCGCTCATTAATATATACTGGGTGTTTAATGCATTAATCATCCATTCCCTCAGATAATAAGATCAAATATTACTGTCATGGAAAATTAAGAGTTCCTATTTGTATTGATTTAAGGACTTAATTATGGACTTAATTATGGAATCTATCTTGCTTAAAATAACAATAAGGCAAAGATATTCAAAAAACAATAAAGCAAAAATATTCAAAATTAACGTTTTTTTAACGGACTATAGAGTCATAACTCTATAGTCCGTTAAAAAACATGGAATGGAATATTACATTGCCAATTATCAAAATAATTGATAATAAGGACATGTGACGTAAACCATTATTATACACGTTATTCTGAGAATCTATTTACTTTTTCATCAGTTAACTAACAATAAGATATGTACAAAGGAAAAATTTTATCTACTCGTATCGGTTACAATAAATAAACGATACGTCAAATAAATATAAAATCTCTTTATACATAAAGCTTTACATGACAGACGTTAAGCATTTTATGATTAAGTAACGAGACGTCAAATATATATTACAATATATTTCAGAATTATGTCATCGTCTGTATTTATTATATTTTAATATTCGTCTTTCGATTAAACTGTTAACCCTTCACGTCGATAGGATGATTTCCTGGCCAACCTGCAATAATATTTTAATATTTTAACATTCTTTTCTACAATTTTTACGTTAAATAATTACATCTCTCTGAATACATGTTTAAATAATCCTATTGAAAACTTACTTCCGGCACTACTACTAGCAAAAGCAGAGGCACCACTGGAAGCCCAGGAATTACGTCCGCCTTGATTTTGTGCTCCATTAGGAGACAAATTTCCACCAAAATTATTGGCAGATTCTGTGAATACAAAGTTTAATAGATTTTTACATAGATCAATTGTCATCTTCGCATTTTATTTGTATACTAGTGTGCTAAGAACTTTTAAGCCACATATTCTCAAATAAGTAAGAACTTGTTTAAAATTATCTGATAAAATCAACAACATTTTATCTTGGATGAAATTTGTTCTCATCGTAATATAATTTAAATTAAATTTAACTTTTGTTTATAAATATTTCAAATATTGTAAAATATCATACAAATCTTGTTAAATAGCTGAATTATTACAAACTGCCGACAATTGTTATTATTCTATAATAAACAGAAATGCATTAAAAAACATGATTGCTGATATGGTAAATTAATTATGGCCAATACGAATTGTATATGTGTATAACAGCTTTCGTACTCAAAGAACGGAAACGGATACCTGGAATCGGCGCTTACTATTAATTAAGACGCTGCTATCTTTGATTTATGCATCATTGTACGAAGGAACGCATCAATCACACGCGTATTTCCAATCTCTCGTAATGCAAACGTGGCTGACCTTGAGGCCATTTTTCTCATTGTGAGAGAGATTACGTTCTTATCTCGCATATATTCGTTTCGTTTCAAAAAATACTGCTACAATGTCTCGCTAAGGCGTGATATTAGCCGTGAGAAAACTTCCATCGGTATGATCTACTTGACATCGCGGGGATATAAATGCCGTGGAATTATGAACGCATCGTTGACTTGATTTACAATCGGCATACACTCTCGTTCTAATCTTAATGATCGTGTGGCTTGTTAACGCAACGCTAGTTATCCTATTTTAAACAGTCGTTCGTTTGCCTATTTATTTTCGGATCATAATCTTAATTTTAATATAAATAAAGAAACGCAGTTTCTAGTACATTTGATCAATATCATTTTATCATTGTCAATAACATATCTTATATCTCGAAAAGACTTTTTAATTTTAAAATAATTGCAAAATATTGTGTTCTAAATTATAATTTTTATGAATTTTAAGAATAATATTGATTATATATTTTTTATTTTAAAAACGTGACGTTTCCAGCTATTGAAAATAAATCGCACTTTCAAATTTTTTTCACAGAATTATATTTTGCGAATGTCTATTAAAACATATTTTTGCAAATAACAAACCTGACGCACCGGGAAAAGAGCCGGCAAAACTGGAGCTGGAAGCTTGAGCAGAACTGAAAGATCCAGCGTAAGCTCGCGCTTGAGCACCGCTAACGGACGACGCTAAATTATTCCCTCCTGATCCTGGATGATCTGCGCCGGCAGCGAATCCCCCAATTCCGGGATTCCCACCAGGAACATTGCCAACGCTTCCTGGATTTCCAGTATCGGTTTCAACATTTCCGCCGAATGCTCCTCCTGGGTGTTTGCCACCTGCGTAGCTTCCACTACCGGGTGCCCCACAACCAAACAGACCCAACTTACATTGTGCTGGATCAGGACTTTGAGGATTGCTTCTCGATCCAGGATAACTTCCTGGTGTTCCTGATCCAGGATAATTTCCTGGTGTTCTTGATCCGGGATAATTTCCTGGTGTTCCTGAGCTAGGGAAACTTCCTGGTGTTCCCGATCCAGGATAATTTCCTGGTGTTCCAGAGCCGAGATAATTTCCTGGTGTCCCTGAGCCAGGATAATTTCCTGATATCTCTGAGCCAGGATAATTTCCTTGTGTTCCTGAGCCAGGATAATTTCCTGATGTTCCCGATCCAGGATAATTTCCTAGTGTTCCCGATCCAGGATAATTTCCTGGTGTTCCTGAACCAGGAAAACTTCCTGGTGTTCCTGATCTGTCTGGATATTTACCATATGATCTATCTGAACCGCCATTTCCAACTATCAAAGGTATAAGGAAAGGATTATTTCCTTTTGGTATCTTTTCTTCAAGCGGATTCACACCTTCGTTAGGATTAGCACTGTTATCTCCTCTTCTATTGTTATTATTTAGAAAAAGATTTCTTTGATCAACAGGCTTTGTGTTTTCTTTATGAGGAATCACATTTCTATCATTATATGAGTTGCTATATCCAGACTTAGGACGATTCCAACTTGAATCGAGAAAAGGATTTCCTGGACCAATTGGTTTATTATTTGCATTTTCAATCCAAGGATCTGAAATACTGCTTGGAGTACTACCTAAACAATGGATTAAAATACAACTAACGTTTATATGTATTTTTACAGACTGTTATATGTTTTTAGAGATCAAAAAAATGTAATTATTGAAATTTTTAAAAATTAATATCGTTAATTATTAATATTTGAGAATATTTTTAATCACATAATATATATTTCATATAATAAGTGTATGTATATATATATATAGATATACCATATTTCATATAATTTACATATGATGAGTAAATCTAAATATATTATTTTATGTAATTAATTGCTTCTAAACATAAATTTATTGTTACAAAAAATTTTCTTATATTTTTTTTAGTTATGAACTACTATTGTTTTACCATAAAAATAAGAAATAATTTAAAAATGATAAAGATTCAATTAAAATTTTCAATTATTAATGCACATACTTCCAGCTCCATATAAGAATGGATTTGCTGAATTCCATGGCACAGGACTTTCGGATGTTATACTTGTACCTTTAATGAAAATTAAAATTAAAATTTAGCTTTAATCATTTATAACTATCAAACAGCTAGTATGTGATATTTTTTGTATTATTTGACGTATTACTTAAAAGATAAATATTAAAATATTTAATCATTTAAGTAATGCGTAAAATAACATCAGCTGTCTAAACAGTTAAATATTTAATCAATTTATCAATATTATTTTTCTCTTATTTTTCTTACCTTGCGTTCCAGGATAAACTGGTCTAGTACCAGCTTCGATATTATGAAGTGAATCCGGTCCATATGCTGCTCCAATATTTGGAACATTTCCATCGCCAGTTCCCGCGGGATAATATGTTTTATTAACACCACTAGAACCTATTACTCCACCACACAATCCCTGTGCTGGTACATTATCTCTTCCACTACAATCGCTGTTACAATTATTCCCGCAACATCCTCCACAATTACTACCTCCTTGCAAACCAGTGGCGCTTCCACAATTCCTACCTGGTCCGCATTCAGGTCCACTTCCAGGTCCAGATTGTACTTGGCCTGGCCAAGCTCCACTTCCACTTGCTGGTTGTCCGGAAGGCCACGTTCCACTTCCTTGAGGTTGCTTGGTAGGCAAAATACCTGGAGAATATCTACCAGGCGTAATTCCACTTCCATCTCCAGGTTTTCCACTAGACCAAGGTCTAGTGCCACTACCGGGCTGTCCTCCAGGCCAGGTACCACTTTCGATATTAGGATATGTACCATGGGGAACAATTCCATAAGCAGGTTTAGTACTTCCGATAGAACCTTTGACCCCGGGAGTATAACTTGAACTTCCTCTGTACGCTGGTGTTGTACCATACAATGAAGTAGTCCCAGTTATGCTGGGAGTGTTGTATGTACTAGGAGATATTCCAAACGCACTTGCACCAGCACTTGCAATTGCGCTACTACTCGCAATATTAAAGTTAGGTTGTTTCGGTCCTGTTCTGTCGTATGGAGCAGATAACATAGAACTTGGGGTGCTAACGTGACTAAATGGAGTTTTAGTTGTTTCAAATCCAGTATTTAACGTTGGAAATCCAGTATGAGGAGTAGTTCCTGTACCATGCCAAGGACTACTTCCAGTTTGACCTAACCAGGAAGTAGTACTTCCATAACTCGGTTTTGTAACACCCGGATGTCCATAAGCACCGCTTGGTGATCCTGGTGATTTTCGAGAAGCAAATGGATCAGTTTGGAATTCAGGAACAGTTTTAGGTGAATCGATTCCTTCATATGGTCTTTTAGTAGTTCCGATAGTATTTATTACAGTTGTGGGCGTACTATAAGAACCAGGTGTAGGTTTGTTATAACCTCCTAGGCCATAATAGTTACTATCAGTGCTAGAGGATGCTTGATCTGTTCCACCATATGGTCTTTGTGATGTCTGGGTATTTGTTGGCTTATGGAGATCAAATGGATGATCTTTTCTTCCAAAGCTAGAGGTTGCTCCGTAAGGGCTTCCAACACCAGATGTTACCATTGCTCCAGCATAAGCGCCAGTATATGTGCCTGTACAAGTAGATGCATTATTTAACATTATTAACATTTTTAAAAAATTTATGTTGACAGATATTTCACCGTTTCTAATGTACCCGTTCAATATAATAAATTATATTTTGCATCATTTTCTTATTCATCTTACTGCATAATAGTTACACTAATATTAATGAATAAATATACACTAATATTATTGAATGAATATTAATGAATGAACAATAAAAATATTAAATTAAAATATTAAATTACAAACACGCACTTTGTGTTCCAGATTGTCCGTAAGGCCTATTCTGACTTTTCTGCGGATTTCCATAACTTGGAGAAGATATGCCACTTCCTGCATATGGTATCGCGGAAGAAGAACTGCTCGGGAATTGATTGGTAGGCCATCCTTGTCCGGGTTTTGTCGTTACGTCGAAGTTTAGGACAGGTGCACCAGGTCTCTGTGAAGAAGGAAATCTGCCGTCGTGTCCACCGTCCCAAACGGGTTTCGGCGAAGAACCAAAACTACTAGGTGTTGTCCCTCGGTTCCAGTCTGGCCAAGAGCTCGGTGTTGTTCCAAAAGCGCCAGCGGTTACGCTACTGTATCCAGGTTTTGACGCGTCAGCGGATGGAGTATTCCAGCTGGATCCAGGTTTTGGAGTGCTTTCATAGCCACTGATCTCAGCCATTGGTCTCGAATATCCTGTGCTCGGATAGTTGATACCGCCTAAAGGACCGCCAGGGCTACTGCTTAAAGGACCTCCAGGGCTACCGCCTAAAGGACCGCCAAGGCTACCGCCTAAAGGACCGCCAAGGCTACCGCCTAAAAGACCGCCAGGGCTACCGCCTAAAGGACCGCCAGGGCTACCGCCTAAAGGACCGCCAGGGCTACCGCCTAAAAGACTGCCAGGGCTACCGCCTCCACCATCAACGTAAACGCCCGTAGGTCCAGTCTTATGTACACCAAGTGGATGCGATCCTGGTTTGTGTCCTCTATCAGGACCATGATGCACTTTATGTGGTCTGTATTGACCATCATCGCATTCATCCCCATCGTTTTCATCTCCCTCCTCCTCCGGCTCATCCCGTTCCCAGTAATCGTCGTTCTCCCATTTGCATTTAGAGCAATCATCATTCTTATTATACCCGTGACCTCCGCCTTTTATTCCATGATCATAGCTGACGCCGTGTCCTGAAGGCGTGCCATAAGATTTTACACCACGGTTAGCATTGTTGTCGTGCGGAAAACCGGTGCTGTCGTAGCTACGAATTCCTTTATGTCTATCGTGAGTACCAGGAATATTTTCTGTGTCTTCAAGCACACTGGTGCTGCTTAATGCAGATGCCTGGTAAAAATTTTTCTCATAAAATTTTTTATAATTTTTTATATTAACAATTTGTAAATAATTATGTGAAATTATGTAAGATATTTTGAAAAAACTTCGAAATTATGAAAAAAATTGTTATCATGTATATGAGAAAATATGAGAAACAGAATACTTTCTATGAGAAAATATGAATAAAATGTGGCATATTTGGAAGAAGAAAATCATATAAATGATGACAAAATATATAGAAAAAAATCATATTTTCTCATATAAAATATTTTATTTCTCATATTTTCTCATACACGTTTGATGAGTATTTATGAGAAAGGCGATTATTCTGAGTAAATATAACATGCTGTCTAAAAAATTATGAGAAATTATAGGAAAAATTTTTACATACACCGGCTCCAGCGTATGCACCGGCGTATGCACCAGCTGATACACTATCTAAAAAAAAAATAAATACATAAGAGTCATTTTTAGCAATGTTTAAATGATATATATGAGCATATACCTTTTTGTTTCTTTTTTTATTTATACAAAGTTTTGAAAATTACAATCGTCAAGTTATAAACTTCATGCACATAGTCTATAATTAACGTCGCTGAAATATTCTTACGTAGAATAATCAAGTATTAATAAATTGTAATAATGAATAAAGGTCCGGCCATAAAATGTTGAAATTTGTATAGCGTGCAATAGAATATATGTATATGACTTTATTCTCACAGAAATAAAATTGACTGAATACTTCTCATTTGTCTGCAATATAATTTCGACAGTTTCTGGACGAATGTTGTAAATTTTTGTCAATAATTCGTAACAGAAAATGTTACACAATACACGTGAAAACAATTGTACTCCTCCGCAGATAGGCCAACAACCATATATGTAATTATGACGTTATGGCACCAAAGAGATGTGGCCTCCAATATTATTTATAAAGATGATTTCATTGAGTTGTACACAAAGGAGGAATAAATATACACACTAAAGGCATCGCTATTGCTTTCATTGTTTATTCATGCATGTGTACTTGAAATTTAAAACAATATAAGTTCATAATTATAATTTTGACAGACTACAATGAATTAAAATCATTCAAAATGTAATCAAATATAAAAAATGCTTTCCTAAACAGTTCTGATTATAAATTATATTATAATTTCATTAATTATTATAAATTATATATATTTTTGTAACTATATTAATAATTATTAATTTATAAAATAATATAACTGTTTTTTTTTTAATTAATTAATAATATACATACTTTCTCAAAATTAAATTACTTATTTTTAAAATCATTTCATCTCTTAATTTACCGTTTGTATAAAAAAAAATAGATAATTTTTCTATTTATATCTATCTCACAGAAAGCAAAAAAAAAAGAGATAAAATTATCAATTAAAAAAAACTTATTTAATAAATAAGGGAGCTTTTAAATGATTAATTTTTTCATACAAATGCGTATGCAATTATATTTTGATTTAAAAATCGCCTGATTGGGCGCGCGTACGGTAAATATTTAATGACACGGTAAAACTGTAATAGATTTTATAATATGGGAGTCTACCTGAACCGGCGAAAAACGCGCATGCGAAAAACACCGCCAGAGAACATTGCAAGCTGCGGATCCACATCTCAGCGATCTCGGCGGAGGCCGGCTCGCGAATGTTGCTTTACCAATTGCTTCGTTTACACTGCGGCGCCGAGTGCCGATCCATTGTCAAGAGTATCCTGATCGAAAGCTCGTATATATAATGAGGATATTCCCAACAGTGAAAGGGACGCCGCGGATCCCGAACGCAGCCGCGAGCGATTCGCGAAGGTGGCATCCTCAGCAGCCAAAGACATTCGTACATTGTCGAGCAATGAGTAATTATTGTTTCTATTATTTACTACTACCAGACAAACGATCAGATACTAATAGAAACAGTAGATACGATGTAGTAAAACGGTAGAACTGGTTTGAGATGGTCCATTATAGCCGGAGATGACTACGTCATCTTTCTTTAGGAGTTTCCCGAGAGAGACTTCAATGCTTGTCACGTTTACGCATCCTGTATGGCATGCTATGAGCGAATGCTGCAAATCCGTACACGTTATATATTAATCTCGTATAAGGAGTTTTTCGAAGTCTTTTCCGCTTACTGTATCTTCTATCAAGATATCAATGTTAATTTAATATACAACATATTCATTAAATGTATCATTTTTTGTTAAAAAAAAAGTGAATTCGTGTCCTTTAAATGACTTATACTTGTTGGTATAATATAAAATAATAGAATTTACTTTTTTCTTTTAAGAACAAAGATATTTATTTAAAGCTTTTGACGTTAGATATTTAAAAATTGATAATCAATAAATTTCCATCTAAAACCTATAAAGAATATTATTTATATTTTTATATGGCATCTATTTATATAT
>NW_017306091.1:763551-786068 GCF_001594115.1 Trachymyrmex septentrionalis | reverse complement strand
AGTATATATATAAAATTATCAATAGAGTATTATCTTAAATTTTGGGATGAAGTATACATTATCTAAAATAGTAGACTTAATATAAATTAATATTATACACTACGTATTTATGTTTATACTTCAATTTTAAAGACATTTCGTCGTCTCAAAATTTTTATCACTAAATAGCTTTGCATTTATTAATTAATGTTTCTCGTTAAAAACGAAATGATCATTGATGATTTACTGATTTACTGGTTGTCCGTGTGAAACGCAATTTACGAAATGTCATGTATAAATCTAACATAATCATAAATAACAAATTGTTTTCATTGCGTGTACGTTGCAGCTTACAATCAGATATACTGAAATTATTACCTACTTAAATTATTATTTCAAAGGTATTCTGCAATTATTGCCAATTACAATATTGTGTTTACATGTTAATTGCAATTTTCATGCAAATAATATAACGTTGAAAAATTGAATTCTTGAAACTTATTGACCGACTTCAACAATTTCTTTTAAATAATTACCATTAAATTCATTTTTTTTCCTAACGCGATTATTTTCATTTCGCTGATGTTTGTCTCGAATCATTTCTATTCTTAGAAGAATCCAATAAAAATTTATGTCATATCCATTCCATTAATGCCATACACGCCCCTATTTTCTATTAATGCACAACTCCCACGATTAGATTAGAGTACCGCAAATTATATATGGCATGCATTTCAATATAACAAAGAGGACTTCGCTGACTTTCGGTGAATCATTTACATTGAAATACGTCGAAATTCTTCTCGCATTGTGTATGCGCGTGCAAACTTCATATAAATGTCGCAGAACTATGCGATCAGTATGCGCGCACGTAAAAGATGAAATTACAATTCATTGTGTAATAATAAGAATAATAATAATGACAATATCCACAATCGTGTGTAAGTATTTTTAGATTGTATGTGTGTTATAATGTCTCTCTTCTACATGCCGATATCCTGAATGATAAAGTACAATCATAATTGGGGAAAACACAGGATATAAAAATACGTGGCCACACAAATAGTACCGCGTGATGCAGAAGCACGTCTAGATGTTATCGAGAGAAACGAAGATTTCAATTTCCTTATTATTACAGCGTGTTACATCCGTGTTAACAGATTAATCGTACATCAATGAAAATTCACGCAATACCGGATACAGAGTAATACAATTACACTTTAGAGGATACCGACGCACGTAATAATTTGTCTGTCAAATTAAGAAAATTGCTAAGAAATTGCTGGTCTCTTAAAAAAGGTTTAATTGTCACGTTATACTTATGATATTCTTCCTTTTCTTTTTCGAAAATCCGTTTTATGAATAGTTTTGACAAAATGACACACATCAAACCTTCAAAAGTTTCATATTCTTTACATTAATATAACGTAATTTAAAAACTTTACAAAATGGAGATATAATAATTATTTTAAATATATATGTATAACATTTATATATAGAAATATATAAATATTATTTTTATCTCTAATTTATGTACAAAATTTTCGAAAAAAAAAACGGTCTATAGACATCTTGAATCTCTAATTCAAAAAGAAAAACAGTCTTGTTCTTATAATCAGCTATCGCAGTTTTATTTTTTTTTTTATATGATTTAATTTAATATGGGAGCGTTTTTATATAAGGAAAGAAGTTAAACAAACTCGAACTTCAACAAAACACTAAATTTCCATAATAAAATAAGCCAGATTTAATACTAAATAAAAACAGATAAAAATATACATTATCAAATAGAATACAGAAGTCGTAATGATATCATCATGTGATCTTATTTGTCACTTATAAATTCACTTATAAATGACAAATAAAATCATGACGACGTGTCCTATGATATCATTATGACTCTGTGTTCTATTTGAGCTATTGTGATTACGTTCTACATCTCAAGGAAAACATCAAATCAAAAGAAAATCAAAATGACTTTATTTTGACGTCATGGAAATCAAATCGATAACTTTATTTTGACGTCATGAAAGTCAAATCAATGATTTTTTTATTACAAAATTTGACTGATTATTGACGTTAAGAACCAAAATAAAGTTATTTTGATAATTTTGTTGACTTGTATATCTCGCTCGCCAATATGTAATAAGATATAATTTTAAATATATTTATGTTTAAAATTATATCTAATATATACATATAATATATACAGGGTGTTAGTTAAGTATGTTGCCATATTCAACAGAGCGATTCTTTGGTTTATTTCAAGTAAAAAAGTCCATATAAACATCTGTGCTAAACGGTTTAGTTTCCGAAATACAGATGAATGTTCGGAAATATTTGGTTTATACCACCCCAATTGAGAATGATTCGATGAATCGAATAGTTGCTTCATGCGAAGCAATACGTAACACACCTGGTATCTTTGAGCGTGTAACGTCAATCTTTGAGAAGAAGGCTCGATGTACTATGGCGCAAGGTGGACATTTTCAACAATTCATCTAATTGTTTTATTTCATCAGAAGAACTGAGAAGCCTGTTTTTGTTTTTCTGTTTTTGACTAGTTTTTGACTAGTTCAAGCTGTATTTCTTTCAAATAAACAGATTATTACTACACGTTTAAATTTTTTTATTTCGAAAATTAAACCATTTAGAACACATGTTTATATGGACTTTTTAATAAAAATTTATATATATAAATTTACATTTCAATAATGATAAAAAGCGATTTGCCTCAAATACCTATGTGATTCTTCGCGCTAATTTAGAGATTTCAATTTCCCGCGTTCGTGCAAAGATGTCGATTCGAGACACGAGAGTCGATCGATAGCAAACTGTAGCGCCAAAGTTCACGTAAGTGGAGACCACTGGTGACAGAGACAGAGTTCCCGGTGCATTTCTTTTTACGTTATTTTAAAGGAACTTTTCACTCCCTTTCATAATCATTCATCTGCCTTCATCTTATCGTAGAGTGGTACGTATACATAAATAAAAAAAATTAATCGTATTATCCTATATTTATCTTTATTATGTGTAACGGCTGCTTTCCCGAACGAAACGTAGCAGTAAAACGCATTGGATCGCGACTTGGCTGTTTTTATCACGTTCTTTCCGGATAGAAAATCTGCGATTTTAATATTTTTAATAGTGTCGAGAATTTAGATACTCGTTCGCACTGAAGGAAGCTTCAATCGTCGCCAATTTTCTTATCACGACTTTATAGGAAAAGGCCATTCACATTAGTTTGCATTAATTATAACTTTGCACCTAACCTCATTCTCAAGCGTCGAATGGGAATATATATAACTCAATTCATATATCTTAATTAAACAACTTCTTACATATTATTTCTGATATAAAGGTTTAATATCTTGCGAAAATGGCTGACTCCGACGATGAATACGATAGAAAAAGGCGTGATAAATTTAGAGGTGAGAGGACTGAGTCATATTCACGAGAACGCAGAGACGATCGTAGGCGTGATGACTGGGTCGATAGGTATATAATGTTTTATATACATCTAATTTTATTTATTAAATTGTAACTATTGTATAGTCGACAAATATAAAATTTTTATCTTGCTTTCCATAATCTATTAAAAATTTGATATATTTTCTCATATCGTAAAAAGAATAGTAATATAAAATGCTTATATAATTTTTTGTTGTTATGCTTTTTGCTATTACTGTTCTAGTTATACTGATAGTGATTCTTATAGAGAATGGTCCAGTCGTCCTAGACAACGTCCAGATTATCGAGAATATCGAGGTGGTGGAAGTGGAGGTCGTGATCGTTACAGTCCTGCGAGATCTCAAGATATGGGACCACCTATGAAAAGAATGCGATTTGAATGGGATGACAGGCCGAGATATGGACATGATTATTATGGTGGAAGCGGTGGCGGTGGTGGTGGTGGTGGTGGAGGTGGAGGTGGAGGTGGAAATTCCTGGAGCCCAGATAATTATGCTTCTCCTCACCATGGCAACCATCACTATGGCAACCATAATAATAGTAGCAGGTTCGTTTGTTTTGTTATAACCAAGTCTTTTTCTGAATTTTGTGAGACTTATGACAAATAAATAATGATGAAGAGAGCAGGATTTATGAGAATTCCACCAAAACGGAGTCGTTTGACTCCAAAATTATTAGCTAAATTAAGGTATTTACATTTATAAGATGCAAAACTCTCACTAAGTGCAGAAAACTCTACAATTATTACTCTTTAGAAATCTATTTTTATTTAAAGAAGATAAGAAATATATATTTCCATTCAATGACAAAGATATTAATGCAGAAACTAATATTTGCATTGAAACTAGCTAACTAACTATAATAGCTTTCTCTCTCTCTCTCTCTCTCTCTCTCTATATATATATATATATAATAAATATATTGTATTATGAATTATTATATTATAGATTAATCCTTATAATATTTATATTGTGATTGAAGAACATACATAATATATTTTTGATGTAATTGTTTTCACTTAAGATACGAAAGCGCCCTACCGGTCTGAGTGTTAAGATGTTGAACTATTATATATTATAATTGTTTTCAGTCGAGAAGTAGCAGGCAATTTCAGTAATTCAAATATTGAAACCCAGCCACCCATGATGTCATTCAAAGCATTCCTTGGTACTCAAGAAGATACTATTACTGACGAAGAGGCGATTAAACGCTACAACGAGTATAAATTGGAATTTAGGAGGCAACAGCTCAATGAATTCTTTGTCGCCCATAAAGACGAAGAATGGTATATTAATTCTTATATTCTTTGTTTCTACACATGTACATTTTTGGGGTTACATCATTACATTGTTTAGGATTAAACGATTTTATCATGGCGTTTTTAATAAATAACAAAATAGAATATATTTTTACAGTGGCTGAAATGCTACTTTTCTATCTTAAAAATTATTGAGCAACATTATTAAATTATTAAATTTGTGTAAGCAATGAATACTTTTGAGTAATGTCACTATAGGAAATCGGTCGCGTAGAACTCCGTCCATGCATGTACACACATGGCTACATGCCTGGAAGAAATGGAAAATGATTTATAATCTCTGATAAATTGCAGATATGATATATTGTAGCTAATTTTAAACAATATGACCAGCTTTGTCTATCCCTACAGCAAATCGCCGCCATCGTCTTATACCTTGCAAGGGTCATCTCACTCGTTTATTTTCTCGTACGATATTTTATGAATTTCGCGTCCCGCGCATCGCTGAAGACACAAGGTGCCTGTTAGGTAGCTAAATAGATTGCGAGCTGGGCGCGCAAAGCCCAAATATTGCTCGCGTAGGCCGCGTTCTAAACCCGTTATTTATTTTTATATTCGAGAATATACTGTCTTTGTCGATAAGACTCTGTGTCGACGAGAAAACTGAATGCGGGTAGAAATATGATTACAGGTGAGGCTCTACTCTGAGTTGATATTTCCGACCATATTTAACCATTTGAGTGTCAAAGGTATTCATAAAAACTTGTGCGAAAAATGCCAAGGAGCACGTTCGCGCGTCTTCTGTTACATATTAAAAAGTATCATAATAAACGTCATAATAAATAAAAATAAAATTATCTAGTACAGTTCTTTAACTAATTTTAATAAATTGACAGAAAACACTTAGATTGTAAAGCGTAATCAAGTTCTAAGAATTATACAAGCTAAGCACATTATAAAACTTACTGTGGCTTTTTGACATGAAAAGTGAACAGCGCGATCGCGCTACATGGCACTCGAAATATTTGAGATATATTTTCAAGCATTATGAATGTGGATTTGTAAGTCACAAAATGATGATTCACAATTAATTAAAATTCATACAACTCAAGAAATTTTGTATTTATGACGATCTAATTGATATAGAATTATAATTTTAAAACTTACTAATGTTTCATTTTTCACGTGGATACTTTGTTTTATACGCGTTTTGTTTTATACGTGCTATATATAAATTTTACATATCGTTTAAGTTACTACAGGAAAAACATGAGGGAAGGATTATGATTCATATGATATAATACTCTAAAATTTTACTTTATGGATATGCATGCGCATGCATAATATGAGGAAGTGAAACATTATATCTACTTTTTTTAATTTTCCGTGTCGCATTAAAAAATTGCTTTATGATGTTTTACATTCCTCATATCTGCGTGTATCATAAAAAGATCTCTGTTTTTATTCGCGTTGCCTTTCTTAAATTACAGAAATAGCTGCATCTCTAATACGTATGTTTCTATTCTGGACTTGTTTAATATTATTATATGTATATAAATTATTTCGTGAACATTCATTTATTGTATTTTTTTCTATTGATCGCCAGGTTCAAAATAAAATATCATCCTGAGGAATCAGTGAAAAGAAAAGAAGAACAAGTATCAGCGCTTAAGGTAACTACAACATCAAAATGTATAGCTTATTTTCTCATTCTATCATTAACATATTTGCCCGGCCGACCGAAATCTTAAATTTTATTTCTACTTTAGAAACGCGTGGAAATTTTTCTGGAGATGCTAAAGTCAGGAGACATAGAAAAGGTATCTGTTGATGCCGATCAAGCAGATTCATTGCTACATCTTTTAGATGCAGTAGTTATTAAACTAGAGGGAGGAACAGAAGAAGATTTACAGATTTTAAATGTGAAACCATTTAAACCTATAAGTAAAGACATTCTGAAAGATAAGGAAGATCACAAGAGAAAATCTTCTACAGAGAAAAAATCTGAAAATAGGTATTTTATGATATTAGATATTTTGAAAAAGATATATGGAATATGAAGAAATAATGTATTAATACTATTAATAACATTAATTATGCTATTAACTTTATTTTTAGCGAGGAAAACAAGATGGATGACTCACAACATGACGAAAAAGATCCGAAGAATGACCAAAATGCTAATATGGAAGTTGAAGACACAGTAAAAAATGAAAATGCAGTATCTGACTCTAACAAAATTAAGGAAAACGAAGATGAAGAAAATAAAAATTTAGAAGAAACTGCTGATAATGATAAGCCTCGTATGTAAAAATATTTGTCTTATATAGAGATTTTTTATTTGCATACGTTATAAACTATTTTTTTTACAGCGGAAAAATCGGAGAAATCAAGAAAGCGTAAACGTACCGACAGTAATAGTAGCAGCAGTAGCAGCAACAGCAGTAGTTCCTCTGGTAGTGACAGTAATAAACTGGATACACCGAAAGTAGAAATGCGTAAGTATAATTAAGTTTATATGCTTTGTGAAAATGTTGAATTATCATCAAAATAATATTCGTATTTGTAATTTAATAATGTATTAAAATAAGCTTTAATGAATAATAATTCAAATATATATCGTGAGGAACTATCAGAGCTTGGCTAGTTAATGTGCGCTAACAATCATGTTATTCAAGTAATATAATCAAACGTTTCGATCTTTAATGTCGGTCCTCTTCAGTGATCAGTCATTAGAATAATATTCATATTTGTTTTTGTAAATCAATTATTATTTCAGCTGCTAACGAGAAATTAGAAGTTAGTAATGAAGATGCCGATGAAAAAGAAGTTAAAGTAGAAAAACAGGAAGTTAAAATAGAAGTGGAAGCAAAAAATAATAAAAAATCTACAATTGAACCAGAAGCAGTAATTGATTTAGCTAGTGAAGACAAAGAGAAAGAACCTAGAGCTTTGCACAAAACTAGTAGCATCTTTCTTCGTAACTTGGCACCGACCATTACTAAGGCAGAAGTTGAAGCTGTTAGTTGAAATCTTCTTAAATAATAAATCTTGTAAAAGTTTTTGTCAATGTTTAAATAATTTACATTTTTATTTTGAGCTATTTTTTTGCATTAATGATGATTACCGACATTTATAACATAATATAATTACATAATTATGTTTAACGAATAGATGTGCAAGCGATTTCCTGGATTCTTACGTGTGGCTATAGCAGATCCACAGCCGGAAAGACGATGGTTCCGTCGTGGCTGGGTTTCGTTCGAACGTCAAGTGAACATCAAAGAAATCTGCTGGAGTTTAAATAACATTAGAGTAAGTTGATTCGTACGTGCATTTGTTATTTAAAAAAAAAAGAAACGAATACTTTTAATTGCTACATCTCTCACATAGCTACGTGATTGTGAGCTTGGTGCAATAGTAAACAGAGACCTATCACGACGTATTCGATCAGTGAATGGTTTAACATCTCACAAGCAAATAGTTAGACATGATATTAAACTTAGTGCCAAAATTGTTCACAATTTGGATAATAAAGTGGGACTATGGAGAGAAGAAAAGAAAGATGAAAACACAATAAAACAGGAAGATGACAAAGAAAATAAGTCCATTCAAAGTAGCAACGAGGTTGAACAAGCTGTAAATAAAATTTGCATTTATATATATTATCGATAGAAACGAAATCTTGACTTACAATTATATGAAATTTTGCATGGCATTTTAGGCTTTCGGATTGTCATCTAAAAATCCAGTACTGAAAAACATAACAGACTACTTAATAGAAGAAGCTTCAGCTGAAGAAGAAGAATTACTAGGTATGTCAGGTGAACAAGAAGAAGGTCAGTTAGGTGGCGATGGAGATAGTTCAATCGAAAGAGATCCAGTTTTAATCAAGGTAAATTAAATAAACTTAAATAATATAGCGAAAGATCAAGCATAAATAATAATTTGATGAAGTACGTAATATATTATATTTTATATTTATTAATAAAATATTATATATTATATCATTCTCACAGGTATTAGATAGATTAGTGCTATACTTGCGGATTGTTCATTCCGTTGATTATTACAATCACTGCGAGTATCCAAACGAGGACGAGATGCCAAATAGATGCGGAATAATGCATGTGAGAGGATGTCCACCCACCGCCAAGGTCTCAAGTTCAGAATTATCGGAATATTGTCGCAACTTTGAAAGCAAAATGTCTGCTTTTCTACAACCAATTGTTACTTTATCCAACGAAGATTTCGAGAAACTAGGCGCGAAAAATGCTGAAGCGTATCCTTTTCTTCTATGTGCTTTTAATTATTATTATTATTATTATTATTATTATTATTATTATATTTAAACACAATACAATATAGAAAGCATGAATCTGAAAAATGACCAATACAGTTCAAAATTCTAAGTTAACTTTACATATATCGGCATTGATGCATATACCACTTTTCTTTTTTCATGTCTTAAGAAAATGAAAGACAATACGCGTAAACGCTGACACGCATTAAGCCAATATTCAGAATTACACGTCTTGAACTCTGGTTTAAATTAATCATCATTTTCTCAGATTTATACTTTTCGTCGTGGTTTAAACAATATTTCCTTAATATATAAACAGTGAAGTTGAAAAGTTTGTTCAAGCCAACACCCAAGAATTGTCAAAAGACAAATGGTTGTGCCCTCTTAGCGGAAAAAAATTTAAAGGACCTGATTTTATCCGTAAACATATCTTCAATAAGCATTCTGAGAAAGTTGCTGAAGTGAAAGCTGAAGCTGAGTACTTTAACAATTATTTAAAAGATCCAAAAAGACCTCAGCTTCCTGAGCATCCTGGCAACAAGGCTCCGTTAAGAGAAGGATCACGGGACAATTTTACGCCATATGGTTGCAGTTCGTAAGTACAAGAGAGTTACTGGTAATTAAAAATACTTACGAAATAAATGCTATTACGATGTGTGTGTGCATGCATGCATGCGTGTGTAGTGTACACAGTATAAAAATGCGATTTTATTTACATTTTGTAAAATACTATCAACGATAACATTGAAATAACATGAAATAACGTCATTAAGGTACTCAACGCAAACATCCACAAATATTTCTAGATTCGGAAGTTACAATAGTGGATTTGGCGGTAACAGGAGCAATTTTGGTTCTGGTTATGGTGGCGGATTTGGATTTAGTGCTCCACGTTCTAATCGTGGCGGATTTAATCGTGGACGGTAAGAAATACTTTTTTATGTTTTAATGCAATTAATAAACTCTACAGTTAAGTACTTTAAGATAATCGCATGGCTGATTTATAGAAAGATGACACGATTAACATTCAATTTTCTTTGGTGTAAGTTATATTGAAACAAAATTCAAGATTGGATAATATAATCTTAACCCGTTCGAATTGATATATTGAACATGGTAATGCAATGTTTTACAGGCCTGCTCCGGATTCTACATCAAGACCTATTATTAGTTATAATGACTTGGATCAGCCGGACATGGACTTGTTTTAAGTTTTGTCGAAATCTCGCAAATAATTTCACCACAAGATTAAGCTAATTATAAAAATGCTAATATCATCTTTATGTACTCGATTAGGTAACACACCATTAAAAAAAAGAAATAACAAAACTAATGCAATCAAAAAATTATACTACAAAATTAGCACAATTTTTTAAATTTATAATATAAATCAAATTTATTTAATGCGCATCAAGATCCGGTATTATATACTTAGAAACAAATGGAAAAAGAAATCTACTTGTGCATGTCTATATATACACCTTAATAGGATGCGTTTTTAATTAAATATAATTTTCAGAAATAAATATAAAACCCAAAATAAAGAAAATGTATGATTAAAACCTATTTTTTTATTTATTTATTATAGAAAGCTCTCTGGTGCATTTTTTTACTTATAATTAAATAAATAAATGACTTATGACATTTTGAATTCTATAATATTTCTTGATTAACATGTAATAAAAAATCATCCTGTATGTACAGAAAAAATTTTACTTTTTTTTATTAAAGTTTTAAAATTATAAGTATTTATTATTTATAGTTTTAAAATTATAAGTATAAACTTTTATATAGTCCCATCTAAAATGAATGCAAGGATCTATTGATGCTGCAAATTTATAATATGAATAACAAATAAACCTATCTGTGTGTTACTCTAACGATTTGTTATTTTATTTTGTCCCATTTCCGTTTAAACCCTATGTCCGGTTGGTCTTATGTCCATGACAAAAATTTTGACGTTATATATCAGTTTATTATAACATTATGTGTAGCATAAAGAAGGGAAAAAAATACGAATTTTTAATTATTTTTAATAATACATGCAATTTTTCAACCAACTTTATTGTATAGTTGCCACATAAGAAAATTTTAATTTTTATGTACATACATCTTCCATACATATAAATACACGCATACAATATAGTAGAATCAAAAACAAATTTACATATACTTTTTAAGAATTGTTTTATTTATGTATTTTATTATTATATTTATTTGGTGTGTTAGTTTTGTGTGTGTGTGCGCGCGCGCGTGTGTGTGTTGTATATATGCAATAATATCGATTTTTATAATTTTTTTCTAATATTTAATATTGCAGTGGCGATTTTCGACCAGTCATACATTATCGAGATCTTGATGCTCCACGAGAACCAGATGAATTCCTATAGGATGATTAAAAGAGATATATTGACCGATACAAAAATATATAGACGCTGCTTAGAATCATTTGAAATGTTTTTCTGTAAGTCATTCACAAGTGTGTACATTGCATACCTGTGTACATATATATATCTACAATTATTAATCACTTTCTGAAATAAAATTAGTTATAGTAAATATGTATAAACATTCAATATTTTGTTTAAAAGAGGCTTATGAAAGAAGAAAATGTGTTACACATAGTTTATATACAAAAGAATAAAATTCGAAACAATCAAATTGAGTGAATGTAAAAAACCTAAATCAAAGATTAGATGTGGAATTTATAAATAATTCATGACGATATTCGTATGAAAATCTTAATTTATAATTAAGATTAATTTATAATCTTGTCAAATTTTCATTCATAAGTCGTCATTCAGTCTCTCAATATTTGTCAGTGAAACGATTTCTCGAGATAAAATTAAGAAACATGAATCGATCAATTCGCATACAGAATTACATTATACAGATAGCAGACCATGAATCATGAACAGTAATGAGAATCCTTTCTGCTGACCAACGAATTTCTGTTATTTCTCATATGAATTACGAATTATGTGTAGTATCTGACATTATCTTAGTATAAAATACATTATATACTTAAGAGAATTTTACAAGTTTTTCAAATAATAAGTAGATTTAGATAACAAAATGTATGCAACATTAAATCATTTGTGTTGATACAATATATTCCGCATAAAATTGATAATTTTTCTTTTTGTGAATAAAATTAATTTACATAATCATTATATGTATAGTGCTCTTTTATAATATATGTATGTCTTAATAGTTACATAATAAAAGGATCACAATAACTCGTCAATGTATTATTCCTTTACAATTGTGAGA
Source organism: Trachymyrmex septentrionalis (assembly GCF_001594115.1). Taxonomy (NCBI): domain Eukaryota; kingdom Metazoa; phylum Arthropoda; class Insecta; order Hymenoptera; family Formicidae; genus Trachymyrmex; species Trachymyrmex septentrionalis. Next base: position 773,784 of record NW_017306091.1, on the reverse strand, counting down.
TAAAGGAGCAAAAAGCGAAAGGATATATAGTACTAGATTCAATAAATAAATCGATTTAATATATATATTTTTGTCTCATATTTCTGTCTCTATACAACAAGCTATATACATTACGTACATTTATTTGTATAAAATACTGCATTTGATCTCTCTCTCTCTGATTGGCAATGTTTTCCTTCATGTGTAAATACTAAATAAACCGGTCTTTGCAGTGTATCTCATCCGAGCCATCTCCGCAATCGTCAAACCCATTGCACTTCATTCTTTTCGCAATACATCTACTGTTTCTGTACAATAGAAAAATTTTATATGTATAAAACAATATATTTGAATTAAAATTTTGCAAATTTTTTTCTGTTCTCTTTGTAAAAACATTCTTATTTTTTCCAAGATCTAAAAATATATGATGTACTAAATTCAAAAATTCAATTCCTTTCGACAAAAATCGAAATATATTTAAAAATATCAAAATGTTAAAATATTCGATACATTCAATGATACAGTTACAATAGTTATTTCACAGAAAAAATTAAAATGTTCATTATTTAATAATCCATAAATAAAGTTGTTAGATCTGGTAAGAATAAATTGGTAGAGAACATGTTAAGAATAGAAAAAAATTTAAAAAAAGAGAAATTTAATTTCACGAAAAGAAAAAAACATCTATTCTAAGATAGATCTTTTTAATGAGAATGTTTTTTTTAATTATTACATCTCTCTTTCTTTCTATCTGTTATACACAGAGAAAATTTAAAATATTAACTTACTGGCATGTAAATTCGTGTTTATTGCATCGCCCTTGGCATCCATGAGGTTCATCTGTTCCATCGCTACAGTCCGCCAGCCCATCACAAAACCGATCTCTCTGTATACATTCCCCATTGATACAAGTAAATTCGTCTTCCAATGAGCAAACTGAATCGAGAATAAAAATTATTATTTAAACTAGTTTTTTTTTTCGGCAATTTGCCTTTGTTCAAATATTCAGTAACTCGAAATAAGAGATTTTTAATTTTAATTTTGCTGGAATTTAAGTTACTCTTTTAAAAAATCAACTGCCTTGAATATTTAACAAATGAATTATAAATTTGTATATTAAATTATTTTCATATTTATACAGGAAACTTAACTGTATTTATCTATGAGTTTTTTTTAACTAGTATTCGAATCCCAGATGTATATAATAAGTAATAAATATAAATACATTCTTTGAATAAAAATTTGAGTTAGTTTGTAGGTATATCAAAATCTAACGTTAATATTATACGAGAAACCGTATAAACAATTTCATCGTTCTATTAATGAAATTGTGCATTATTAAGGATTCAGCGTGCAGAAATTATACAAAATATACATGCATTTCAAATATAAATATGTACTCACACCAACCAAGATCATGACCTATAAAAGAAACAAAGAACAAAAGGTATAAAAAGGGTGTTCACCAAGCGATGTAAAAGGAGAACTACTAGAGAATAACTTTTCTGTTTATAATTTTGTACAAAATGTCCTATCTTCTTTTTGTCTGTATTTTGCAAGAACATTAAAATGTCTTGGAGATATGCCCGAAGAGTGTTTGAGAAATGCTCAAGAACAAAACATAAAGTAAACCCTTATTGCAAATAATATTTTGAAAAATATTATTGATTTTGAAAAAAAAAACGATAATATTTTTATCACAGCATCTAATTTGCTGCAACAAAACTTAAACAAGTGCGACTAAAGGAATACTTAATAAATATAAGGCACCGCATTGCTTGATGGATTTTTTAAATTTTAGATCAGAATTTACGTCCCTACAAACAATCTTAAGAAAATTGCTCTTTTATCATATACGTGTAGCATAACATTTTTGTTTGTACATTTCATTTGAATATTACGACATCTCAGACTACCATTATCGCAATAAAACGCTGGAATGCTCACCTAACGTGCAATTAATCTCGTCAGTTGCGTCCCAGCAATCTATCTTTCTGTCGCATCTCCTCTCCAGCGGAAGGCAGGAAGTCTTGTTACCACATTGAAAATGCGTCTCCAGATTGCAGACTGAAAAAGAACATGTATTACTATCTGATAACATCGTATTCTACTTGCTTCGTGTACTTTATATTTGCATATCTCTATATCCATATTAAATATCGCAAGGCGATATAAAATCAAATGAGCGAATTGCTGAATTCTTTTATAATAAATTATAAACATAATTTATCATAAAAGTGTCAATCCGTCTCAATCGTGAAAACGAACATTGAATGACTTTTAAAAATAATTTTACATGCTTATAATTCTGTAAATATATATGTCAAAGCTGCGATAAAATTTCTTTATCTTAGAAAAGAATTTTGTATGTTTGTATTTCATTACGACTTGCATATCTTAACTCAATCATGTGGCATTCGTAATTTATATCACTTTTTATTAAATTCCATCAATCGATATCGAATGATTTTAATTCGGAATTGTGCTTTGGCTTTAATGCAGAAAATATGATTGGAGCGATACCGAAGTAAAAACTGGCAAATCGAAGCCTCGCAAATAACAGTAAAGAAGAAAAGCCGATAACAGAAAGTTATAGGTCACTACAAACTAGGGCAATGCGGTATATTTTAACAAGAGACAAATTGCATGTGGATGGACACGACCGGCTTGCAATAATCAAGATTACGAGTGAGTAATATTCACATTATTTAGTTATATTTTTCATATAATTATATAATACTTTTTTAAGCGTATGTAATTCTCCGCTTTTCTTTATAATTATCACGATTATGAATTACAATATAATCCAAACACTTAATTAATATTTCTCACTACAAAACTCATCATTTTCATTAAAAGAAAAGAAAATCTCAGATTTGTATTAAAATCTTGCCATTTAAGGCTAAATAAAAGGCTAAATAAAATGCAAAATAATCTGAAAATCCATGGGTTATCTCTGAGTCTATATTTATTATTAAATGCTAACGTTTTGCAAACATTACGGTTCACATCGAGGCTAATCCGCGAAATGCATAGCTTCCGAATAGAAATTACAGAAAGTACCCGTAGTATGTATATGGAAAGCAATCTCAAAACTCATTTGTAACAAAATGTTGTAAAATCCTATTGTTTCAAATCTCGTAGTCTAAAGGGAAACAAATGCATAGATCGTTTCAACTATAATTTTTAATTTATATTTACCGCAATCATACTCATCCGAATGATCATAACAATTCATATGCCCGTCGCAACGCTTATCCAAGGGGATGCACAACGTGTTGGAGCAAGTCCATTCGTTCTCCAAACAGAAAAAGCGTTCGACTCTTTCGCATCTTTAATAAAATAAAAAAACTCGTTAGAATAGATGACAGATTGATTATAAATTAAATTGAATGAATGAAATTAATTTAATTAAATCTCTGCATATCTAAAAGATGAGAATAATAAAACTAATGATTTATCATAGTTTTCTACACAAACACCATACTTATCATTTACATAGCTGTTCTTACATAACTCATATATAAGATATCTTCTATAAAAATATGTTTTAAAGAATGTTAATAATAAAAGTAATACATATGTCGCACATTTTGTATTTTATAAGATTATAAAATAGGAGTACATAATGTAATCATATAATAATTATAACAATCACAAAATTAAAAAATAAGAATTATGATAATTAAATTATTAATATAATATTAGTATAATACAGTATTAAATTATTAATAATGAAAGAATTGTATATAATGATAATAATAAGAGCTGTTGTTTTCTCTTGAGTCTAATAAAGACACTTTGTCAATGATCGACGTTTAGAAATAATCTACCGATTGCTATCTACCAATACCTAATGAATGAATTCCAACGCTATCAATAAAAAAAAAGCTGTGACAAACCTGAATGCATCCACGTCGAGACGATGGCATTTCTGTCTACTCAAGGTGCAAAAACCACCGCATCCGGTGGGATCATTGTGGTTACGGATTTTCCTACATATCGGCACCATTTCGCCGAAGATGGCAACGCACACCTCGCCCTCGAAGCAATCATCGCAATATCTCGTCGCATTAATAACGTTCTGACTCGCAGCTTCCGTTTCCACGCCTTCGTTTGACGGCGAAGTGCTTCCCGGAAATGACAGATTGCCGCTTGTAGGGGCGCTCATGGTAAACATACCCCCAGCAAACGTTTCTTCTATGTCTGTCATCGATGTTAACGTCATCGTATCGGTTGTCGCAGTCAGATTTGACTCGTCGTTCGCGGGCGTGATCGGCTCACCGGAAGTAACGTTCTGCCCCGTCAACCTGCTCGTCGACGACTTCAGGTACTGCTGAATAATCTGGAGCTTCTCGGGCTCTGAAAAAAAGGAGGCGTGACGCGATCAATCATCGCGACTGAAAAAGCTCGTTATCGCGACAACGAAAGTACAAATTAATTAATTAATATATCGTAAAAAAAAAACGCGGTTGAGACATCAACAAATGCAATTATCAGTATCAAAAGAATAAACAATCGTACTGTAACGTGAAAAGAGCCCTCAAAAATCACACAAAAGTACATATCATATCGTGTTTTCTTCCCAATTATTTGAACCATTGTTTTGTTTTCAAAAATTTTGTCAGGGGACAAACAAAGCTTAATTGAATTTTCGTTAAAAGAGCATTTGTGCATTTTTGACATACAAGAAAAACAAATTGAAGAAAGTAAAATTACGTTCTCTTTTGTTCTTTTCTTAACTTTTGAATTTTTTTTATTATACAAAAGAACCGAAAAACCTAATGAACCCATTTATTATTACACAAAAGAGAGAAATAAAATAGAAAAAAGAAATTCGCAAATAATAAGATAGCATTTCCTCGATTTTTCTTAATTTTGGAAAACAAAGAGTTGAAGGTGGAAAATAGAAAATGAGAATGAAAGCTTCTCTGTTCTCGGTCTTGCGCCGTTAAGGGTTGAAAGTACAGCCTGAGAAACTCTCTCTCTCTCTCTCTCTCTCTCTCTCTCTCTCTCTCTCTCGAACCTCGAGATTCCAGACATAATACGGAACGTTCGCGAAATACACGATCGTTGATTCTCGCCACTTTTCATCGCACATAGTACTCGCGGCCGCGCTTCAGCGCGATCGACCGAGCGCGCAGACACGGTCGGAGGAAACGTTCTGTTGACCCCGCGGTTAAATTCATCTCGTTGAAGCAATTGCCACGCTTTGCGTCGAATTAAACCTCGGCCGTCAGCTGGCGGGATGCAGATACTTTTAATTGCCCGAACGATAAGGCGACGGCGCCGGCGATGGCGAGTGTATCGTTTATTCCTGGCTAATATATGATGTCCCGGCACGCAAGCCCCTTCGCACAGAATAATACCTTCGAACAATGAAGACTTGCAAATTTGTCATTAAGCTCTATATTATCGTAAACTATCAAGGAACTCTATATCATTAATATCATTGTAACGATGATAGATAGTATGTATTAATAACAATGTTCAAAGTAAAACTGTTGTAATATCATAGATCAAAGAGTAGGCAAAAATTGAAGAAAGAAATAATGGAATTTCATTGGATTTTCGTAATAAAAATGAAAAATCTCTGAGAAACAAAGATATTGCAGAGTAGATTTAAAGTATCTATACTATACACTTCGGCGATACGGAAGTGAACTAATACGCAGTCAGCATGAGCGCGAGATGAATTAAGCTTCTATATGATAGATCAATAAACATTCTGATCGAACGATTAATCTCGGGAATAATATTTCATTCTGACAAACGTATATATCTATCCAGCGAACTATTTCTAACGTTCCATTAAACCTTCATCGAGTTACTGCTATTACTTTATATAAGCAGTAAAACGCGCGCGCAATTCCAGTATGCGTTTTATTTAATCTCTCTTGATTTTTAAATGAATTAACGACGAAACAACAACGACGAAACAAATAAGGAATAAGCATCTTGCTTGGGATCTTGTGAATAAACTACCGTAAAATGAGATAAAGTTTAATATCCAGGAAGCACACATGTCGAAGTCGAAGCGTATAGATGTCTTAAAAACATCTTAAAAAATGTCTTATGTTCTGATTTTAGATATACGTATATATTGTACTATCTAGATACATTTTTTTAATTTCGATCAGTTATTTTATTTTACAATATTCTAAAGATCTCGATAAATATTTTTTTCAGTGATCTGAAACTAAATAATTTTTATTTAATAAGCAAATATTAGAAGAAACGTTTTCACGTTTCAGAAAATTCTGTAAAAATGAACAACAGATCTTCGTTATTTACGCATTTAACAAAAAAAAAATCCAGATTGTAAAATAAAAAACATTCACGAAAGAATATATATCGTACGTTCGAAAACTTCAGATTTTCCACTTAACAAACAATTAAGGAAATAAAATAATAACATCGAGAGTAAATAAAATAAAGATTTATTTACCGAAGACGATGTACAGTGCGACTCCTGCGACCCCCAGCAGGATCAACACGACGATCAGCAGGGGTATGAGCGGGCTTGAGCATCCGGATGCCTTTAGGGGACGAGCCAGGTGTAATGTCCAACCGCGACGATGCTTATCCAGGCGCGCCGGTTGCGGAGGCGGCTCGTTTCTGACGCTTCGACGTAAATTAGCACGATTCTGCGAGGTAGGAGTGTGTGTCCGTGCCGGCAGGGAATAGGCCCTCTAAAACGAAAAAGAAAACGGAAACGGGAACGTAACGTAACGAATCCTAAAATAGGTTGCGAATTTATACAAGAGATAGCAGAAGATATCTAATTCTAGGAGCGCGTAATTCTATATAAATACGTGAAAAAAAAATAAAAATTAAAAAATAATTTATTGAAAAGAAAAAAAGATTGATCTGAAAGAAAAGATGTCGTAAAATATAAATCTTACAGTGTCCGAATATATTTGGAATTAAAAGAGAAATAACATTTTCAATTTATTACTAAGCGTGATCGATCCTTAAATAGAATATGTATTATGGAATTATTCCAAATGGACTTCAGTCAGAATTATTTAATTATTCCTTAAATTTCAATTGTATTTTCTAGGGAAAACGAAACAATTTCCAAGAATCCATAAACATTACGAACAGTTCCATAATAAATGCCCTGATCTACTTCTTAGAGTTTCATTAATATAATCGTAGTTGGCGTTTTAATTATGTATTAAAGTCACTTAAATTGCGAAAGGTACAGAGTTTTGCATGATAAAATTTAAATGAGTAGATTACGTCAGAGGAATTATATCCCTGCGTTTGACCTTCGCTTTTACGAAGTTTTTTTTTGCGTTTAACGAGCTATGATATAACGAAAAGAATATCGGCTTGTAAAGACAGCTACCATTATAATTTAAGAATTGCTAGCCTATTGCAATAATGTGCTTTCGTAATTTTTGCTGACACGTCGCTCGCTGACGACGACGACGAGCGTCGTCGTCGCATCACGCCGGGCTATAGATAGATATCTTCCACTTCCGCTCCGTTTTGTTTCTTTACGTCGGTACAGCGCCAGACGGCAACCGTTTTCTTCTTCTCTCGAGGCTGTCAACTCTCGTGACTCTCATGCGAGCCGGGAAATCGCGAACGAGCCATCCCGGTGAGCCGCGAATACGACCTCGCGGTACCAAAACGCGCCTCGGTACAATTTCTTACCGCTCGTGTCCTGGTACTTTATTTACTGTCCACTCTAATCACCCGCTCACGATCTATATTTGATCCCCACGTCGTCCAGAACTTTCAATCAAAATATGCACGGATATCCGGTGAATATTCTAGGAAATCCATTAGTCTATTCAAATACGCCGCGACAGACTTTTTATATCTTCTACGTAACCGCGTAACTTACATCGTGATATGAAATTATTTTTATTACCTGAAAAGTTTTTTGTGTAAAAATATTTCATAGCCATAGATTAGGTAACATTAAAATAATGCATATATATATATATATATTTCTTGTCGAAGCAAAAATATTCGAACAAAGAATAAATGCGGCATAATAAATATGAAGACTAAATATAAGACGCGTCGGAAGTGTTACAAAATATTTTTGTAACCTTGTCGAAATTTTACATATCCCGGAAATGGGGAAATTAAGCTCTTAGCCATGATTTTTTAGCTATCATTAAAATGTGTCCGGATAATAGTCCCGAATTATCTATAGAAAGCGTAATACAAGCTGCTCGAAATAAAGTTATAACGCGAATTTATATTTAGTCGCTACAATCCTAATATTATATTTATTCTTTTGGATAACAAGTTTTTCTTTTGTCTTCATTGAATAACGATAGTACTCTTAAAAAAAAATTTGACAAGTATCCACAGGAAAAAAATAATTATAATTAATAAGATATGTTTGGTTAAGCAAATTTTAGTAAAAATAAACGGCAAAATAAGAGGCTTCTATCAGGTCAATGAAATAAACGACCTTTACAAGATGTAAACATTAATTCTTTATTCTACTTTTTCTATCACTTCACGGAACGTTTCGACCGTACTTGATTCTCTTCAGCCGTGTCTTAAAATAAATAAAAACCCTTAACAATAATTAAACGAACATATTAAAACTTATAAAATAAACAGAATTTCTGGTTATTGTAATTACGGATAATATCTTTTGTATACAACCAAAGCATGATTTTAATATACATAGACGTATCAAGTATGTCCCAAAGAGACATGGATATAAACATCTTTCGTATGTATAATAATATACGGACGCATAAAGGCGTCTAATAGACGTTAGTACGTCCAACCTCAATAGCACACAGAATTAATTTCGAAAATATTCTTCTTTTTTTATACATTTTTATAAATTTTTGGAAAAAAAGAACATCGAACAATCATCGTCAACAATGTCAGAGAACTATCAAAAATTAACTTTCATCTTGGTACTTAATTATGGAGACTCATCCTTAAGGCATCATCTCAACGTCATTTTATTAAAATAAGGGATACAAATTGTTCACTGAGAAATCTCTTCAGATAGCACCTGTCGTTATTTTGACGTCAATATTTGGTCACAATTGGTCACTGACGTCAATTAAGTGACATGTATTCGACGTTAATTTTAACACGTCAATAAGCCTTTGCAATAATAACGTGATGGACGTTAAATTTATCCTTCATATACATATAAATTTATCCTATGTATGCATATATAAGTTAACTATAATTAAAGAATTTCATTTCATTCATTTTGTAAGTTAAAATAACGTCTATTTGACGTTACTATAATGACGTTTTTGGTCTATGATTTAGAATCGTCAAAAACACGTCATTTTTAGAATAAATTTTGAGAATAAATGACGTAAAAGGGAAATGCCCACGGTATAGGGGAGTTTCTGCCCTAGAGATGGAACTTCTGAAACCGATAAATATCTATATATGATAAATTTATTTAGAGTATTTAGAGATGAAATCTATTGCCTAATATCAAATTCCACTTTTTTATCGGCGGAGAAAATTAAAAAAAGTCATGTTTAAAGCGCTGGAAGTCGAGGGCTTTCCCTCTCCACTCTCACTGCCTCGCTCTGCCTCTCACGTCTCCACGTCATCACTTCGGTAAAACTTCAAATATGATTTTTTTTAACTTTCCCACCGATAAAAAAGTGGAATTTGATAAGGGCGATGGATTTCATCATACTCTAAATTTATCAGTTTCGGAGGTTCCATCTCTAGGTCAAGAAACCCCCCTTTCCTATATCGTGAGCATCCTCCTTTGACGTGACCATCACGTCATAATGACGGATATCTGCTGCTACCTGGATCTTCATAGGGTGTATTCCGTTTCATGCATGATGTGCATCATTTATCCTTATTTAAAATTCGGTAAACAATAAGAATAAATGATATGTCATGCGTGAAATGGAACGCACCCATACTCTGCCCTTTATCGTATTCAATATGGTTTTTTTTAAATACGAGTAATTAAACTTCACTATATTCCTTTAGTGGTGATGTCGTGCACTGCTTAAAAACTGAACATATTCGATATACCTTGGACATCCCTATCTGTGTATAACTTTAGTACAGAATGTCCAAATAACGTTCTTGGATCGTATTTCAGATGTCCAATATAGAACGACATAAACGGAACTTTTCTATGTTGGATGTTGAATTGTTGCTTGGATTTTGATGTTCACCAATTTGATTTACAATTTTTTACATGTCTGTGGTTTTATTATCAAATTGTAAATACAATATGTTTTATTAATTATATTAAATATTTAAACATATATA
>NW_017306091.1:761292-763451 GCF_001594115.1 Trachymyrmex septentrionalis | reverse complement strand
ATAGAAAATAAATATTTATTTATTTATTATATATATAATTTATTTCCTATAAGAATATATTTTTGTAATATACTTCTGTATAAATATTATTTAATTATGCTATTATTAATTATGTTCCTGTAAATATATATAATAAATGATATATTTACAGAAAATTACATAACATTGTATACTTTATATTAGAGAACTACTCATACAAAATTATATCGAGATCTAGTAATGCGTTTCTCAAGGACTACATAATTTTTCTACACGAGTACATCCGACGATGAAACTTTACCTGCATTTAAAGCTATTCGACTCTCACGAGCGCCACTAACTGAAAACACACATTTAATAACGCGCAAAGAAAAGATAAGAGCAGTCACAATTGTACACACCGCCGCAAAATGTCAAAGATGTCGATCGACCGTTCCTGTTACGAAGCTCTAAAAAAATCGGGCTTCTCTTTCTCTCTTTTACATCTGCTCATGCGTGTACTCCGGCACGCGCGACGTGCACGTGTGCAGCGATGACGTAACACTTTGATGGTGTTGTGCTTCGCGTTTGTATTTGCATATACGTACGTCTCCGCGCGTTAATTTTCGTTCAATGAGTGAACAAGACCACGAAGTTCGCAAAATTAAATGATGCGGCGATCTGGCTTTTTAAAAAGAACTTGCAAAATAATTGCACAATCTCACACACACAATTATAATTTTATATATAATAACTTTAAAAATAGATTTTTCTATAATACATCATATAACATGGTTTAATAATACAAATTAAAAATAAATATATAGAAAGATTATGAACCAAAAAACAACAAAGTAAATGTGTAAATATAAGAAACACAAATATAATTATTATGATCTAAAGTAAATAACAAATAACAAACATTGTTTCGAGCCCGATCGGGTCACCTTCAATGTTACATATAAACAAAATTATTAACATAGAAATCTACAGACGAACTTTTATTGCTTATTCAGTATCAGTATACTTAATGCTCTGAGTTTTTTTTACTTTAGATATCGTATTGATGTAATGACTGATTTTACTATTTTTATAGATTTTAACAAGAATTTTTAAATATAAGATGCTTGTGATTATTTTGCACACTTTGACACCAATATGGACTTTCTTTATTTTGACATCCAACATTTACACTATATTGCTGCGGATGTAATATCATATTCATCATGACAGGATACTGTTTAAATACCTATTTATTATTTTATTAATTGATCCGTTTAATTTAAGTACATTATTTTAGTTTATCTTTTCTATGTAATTTTGTTTATATATATAACATTGAAGATGATCCGATCGGGCTCGAAACGACATTTGTTATTTGTTATAAATACTTTAGATCACGATAATTATATTTGTTTCTTATATTTATACATTTATTTGGTTGTTTATTTATTTTGGTTCATAGCCTTTCTATATACTTATTTTTTATAATATTATATAAATCTACACGTATGACACATAATAATATTTTTAAGACTTCTCATAATCAATACTTAATGCAAAGAGTATATAACATATATATTTAATACATTAATTTTATAACATCATAAAAAAAAAAATAAACAAAAATTAATTTATTTATATAAATATCTCCCTCCACGGAAAGAAATATTGACGCGTCCGATTCACACAAAATAAAAATTATAAATAGTAACTCTCAGTGTTTAAAACGCTGCAAGAGAAAAAATTATTATGTTTGTATCGATTTATTCCGGGACAGCGCGAACGCAGTCCCGACTACCAAAAATTATACGCCCGAGATACCCACTTTAGGGGTATTCGCAAGGGTCAGCTCGACCGTAGTGCAATGGAAGAGCCTCGCCCTGGAGGAACCGCCTTCCTGATCACGGTAGCCTCTGCGCCAGGTAAGTATGATTTCGGCGCCGCTTGAGTCCTTAATATTGACTACTCGGTGAATCTTAAATACGAGAAACTTATCCGTAAAACGCGCCACATAGCGACAAAGTGCTCAACTAAACGTGTCGTCTAACAGTCAGTCGTTAAATCGAAACTAGTCGCACACGGCTCTCCCCAACTCTCTTCCCCCCCCCCTCTCTCGCTCTTCATACAACACCCTTAGCAATAATTCTAAATGTATTCTCGTATCATTGTATCATGTTATACCTAATATATAATATATA
>NW_017306091.1:756711-760879 GCF_001594115.1 Trachymyrmex septentrionalis | reverse complement strand
GTATATATAGTAAAAATTTAAGAACAAATATATAAATTATAATATCTCATTCCACGAATAAGATTTAAAAATAACAAATTTAAAATAGTAATAATATGTAGTTTTTCAATATTTTAAATAATACAATAGTGTAACAAAGACAATTGAAACGCAGATATATGATATTAGCATATAAAAAACTATATTTTACATATATTTATTTCTTTGTATATTTATTTATTCTTACTTTTCTTTTCTCACAGTCTACAAATTCGAACGTTTCGACCATGCTGCAGGCTATCCTCAGCGGGTTTACATATTATACGGAGAATAGAAGAGCAATGCACACCTAATGAACAAGATGATTACAACTTTAACTATTATAAATCTTCCTTCCTAATAGCTGTATGATTATTTTATAAGTTCTCTTATTAATAAGTTAGTAAGGCAGATTCCGCCAAAGGATTAAGTAAGAAACTAATTATTTACATTCAACTCACCAACAAGAGTGCAAAATAGTAATGCCACTATGAAGTAAAAATGAAATTTTGGATAATAATCGTCAAACGATCTATCTTCGTCAAGATGTAAAACATTAATGATTGAACGTATCAATAATAGGTATGTATGAGTCAAAGTAACGTTATACGCGATGACAAATAAATAATGAAGAACAAGTGAAGAACAAATAAATAATAAAGGTATGTCAGTGGCATTATACCCGGTGAGAGAACACAATTCGATAATAAAATTGATATATATTCTTCAAAAAAGGAATTCGTTGACAACTTAAAAAGTATTGTAATATATAAAATATGTTATTTTTAATTCTTACAAATTTAAAGGCTATCAAGAACAAACACATAATGATGCAAGAACTCCGTATCAGATCGCAAATTGTGTGAATTTGTCTGTAATCTTATATGTATGTAACATCTCCGAAATCATTTTTTTTCCTAAATATTTTTCTCTATCTACAATCTCAATAACCTCAATGTTTTGGCAATCAAAGTCATTTAAAACACAATCTGTACTTAGTAATAACAGATTCATTATTAGTATTGCAGTTAATTTGATTTCTATGTTCCATAATCCTCATTTTTAACTTTCTTTTAGTTTATCCGATTTATATTTTCACATTTTTTACAGGAAATTTAATAGACAACTTTTGTGATATTGATTTTATGTACAACTTTTATATTGATGAGGAGGACGTTCTTCTACGCCTTAATCACTCTTCCCAGCTTGTTCATACTAAAAAATTAGTCTAACATTAAGATCTTTCAATATTTTGATAAATTTTTCTATTATATTTGAAATATAGGGGATAAATCACCTTTTTTTTTCTCTTCATTATTCGAATTTCTGTTGTTCTGCAACTTCATTATTTTTCATCAAAAGTCTTTTTAATCTAATATTAATCGCGTCAAAAATATAAACTGCGAAGGATAATCATATCCAAAAAGGTGTCAATTAAAAAATACAAATTATCATTATGATGCTTAGGATGTGCAAAATGGTTCTATCTACTATATTTATTATCATCTCTCTTTTCTGTGGAGAACGCAAAGAATAAAAATTGATACCTTCCCGAAAAGATCAATTAAATACTAAATAATTAATTTACTTACTTTTCTTAGCTTCAATTTAAAGAATATTGTCCGAAGAAACTTATCGAGAAGTCATAAAAAAAACATTGATCTATAAATTTTGTAATAATACTTAAAAAAGAAAGAAAGAAATGGAAACAAGACACAAGTCAATACTTACCTGAAAGGGATTCTGATCCTTGACGTCGGTATAGAATATCTGCGACTCCTTGTTGTACCAACGATCCTGCGAATATATTGAGTTAATCCTCATATCAGTCCCATTCCCCGACACTCCCAGTATCTTGTTCTGGGCACCCTCCACAACTTGGCCCAACATTTTATCGTTCTCCATATTCAGCAGGAACCTGGCCGCATTCTCCGTCCTATGCACTCCATACTCAGACGCGGGAAATGCGGCCGAGGAACTTCTCTTGGCGCCGATATCCCGAAGACTCGTCCTATTCACAATCGGATAAACTTTTATGTTCTGCGGCCTCAGATGTGACTCTCGGAACAGGAGAGTGGACACGTCTGGATGCCTATTCCGATGATTGTCTCCGTTCTCTTTCAGAATCGTATCCTTGCCATCGATCAGCTCGTCCAATTTCTCGCAGGAGCTCGCATCAGCTAATTTGCTTCTGCAATGTTTGCAATCCTTCTTCCTGCGTCTGCGATTCGGTCGGCGATCGAACTGCGTCACCGAGGCATCTCGCAACGAGTCTTCGTTTGTCTGAAGAGACAAGGATACATTCTCTGAAACGTCCTCGGAGAGGGAAGGTACTGGGAGTTCGCGAGATTTTTCAAAGACTTTCTCAACATCATCTTCACTCGTCCTGGATAAAATGGTTGTGCTATCGTGATTCGTATTGATTCTGGAGGATAATGTCGAATTTTGTTGAAAGGGTCTGTCGATCGTGGGGGATGACGGCCTGTTAATCCAAGCCTGCCTGGCGAAGAGACCTCCAGTCTCGGACAAATTTCGAGACTCGTCGGGGTAAGACGTCCGCTTGGAAAGTTCGCAAGTGTTGGTTCCTGCACCGATCGCGATGTCCTCGTACACGTTGCCTTCGGGATGCGACGTGGCCCTCGCGACAACGGGATTATCGATTACATCGATTGTATCCGTGCAAAGATGCTGATCGCAGCGGCGAGACTCAAGGGTGGACTGCTCTTGTGCTGCGCGCGACTGATCCTCCTCATAACCCTGGTTCTCCATCGGAATCTAAACAAAAAGATGCAATTATAAAAATTATGATTAGTTTATCTTAATATCTTAAAATTATATTTAAGACAATACTTAAGATGATCTTAAATGTAAATTAAATTAAGATTTTATATTAACGTTGCAATAATATTAACGATATTCGATATATTCCTGTTTTTTAATAACTTTGTGGAGTCAATCGCATAACAATCAAGTTTGATAGTGCTCGGAAAAACCCATTACTTTTCCATTTCTTTAGCATCTCGTTTTATATGCTTGTTCCGTAACTCTAATGGTATTATATTATCGTGGCTGGTAAAAAATCTTTATTAATTATAATTAAACTCGATCGTCCATTTTCGACAGTTAGTCTGGATTATTCTTAATTATAATTCTTGAGTCTGATTTTTATTCCTGAATTAGTCGACATCGAACATATGGAGTATGCATTATCTCTTATCATTATCTATAATATATATAGATACAGTCAGCATATGATTTCTTCTACATATATATATATATATATATATATATTACGTAATTTATATACATATCTCTCAATTAATTATAATTATCTAATAACGTTTTTATAAATACGCATACTCTTGTTTTAATTTAATCATTTCTTTTATAGATTTTACAATTGTTCACAAATTGTATATTTTAATGGTATCATTACAAAAATAAAATGTCTGTTTTGTCTTACAATTAAATTAATGATCTTTTTTAGAAAAATACGCCTATTAAGTATTCTATGAAGTTCTTATTTGGATCATTGTGATTGTAATAATTGATCATTGCAATAATATTTACGGAATACGTGTAACTCATAAAACGAAGAACGAAAGAAAGCGATGGAAAAGACAGAAAGAGAAACGTTGCGAGAAGGAGAATGAATTGAGTGTCTCTTTGGGAAGCATACTCGCGATTGTCGCAATTATCACGACTTGACTCTCCGATTGATCCCTGCTGGGCTCATGACGTCATCGAAACTATGCCTGTGAGACCATTCGTTTCTTCTTAATTTATCCGTGATGCTCACAATGATACGCTTAGATTTCCGCAATCTCATACATGTCGGTATAAAGTACGCGTATTAGGGAAGTGTTTTCCTATTTGATTGAAGATAACCGAGCAAACTATTCCCCTCGTCCTCTTTGTCATTATCTATTTCTACATCCTTGATAAGTAACTTTCATCCCAAAAGAATACAATTTTAAAGATAAGATTTGAAAAGTCGGTACTTTTCCAAATTAAAATTTTTAAAATTATAACTGTAAATTAATAGACAAATAATGAAACTGACGTATTCTTTTAAAGTTACTATAGCGCAAAAGAATTGAATTACTATACTATCTTTAAAGAGCTTTAGACGATTTATAATTCATCGAAG
>NW_017306091.1:749323-756611 GCF_001594115.1 Trachymyrmex septentrionalis | reverse complement strand
AGAGAGAGAGAGAGAGAGAGAGAGAGAGAGAGAGAGAGTCAGAATAAAAATTTATTTATAACTTCATGTGTACCAAATAATACGAAAAAACATAAACATACAATTACCATACGTACACACATATTATTGAAATACGGTAAAATATAAAACTCAATATAATAAAATTATAAATATAATAAATATATAGTTTTAATTAAATAAAAAATTAAGATAAAATCGAATTACAGAATGTTTGAAATGATTTTTATATGAAAATAATGAAAACGTTCTGTGTGTTGTGTGTGATCGAGAAGATATAAAATATCTCACCATTATATTATTTTCTTCCAGATTATATTAAATTTATGGTCTAATTAAAAAAAAAGTATTAATTCTTTAAATTCGTGCTATAAATAATGGAATTGTACTTTCCACATAAAATTATATGCAACAATTCAATTCAATAAAATTTCACAATACATCATTTTGTTTGAAATATTTATTAATTAATTAATTTAATACATATCTTTTCCATATGAGTTGTTTATTCGGTTTTATTAGCCAATTTAACATCGAGATAAAAATTATCTTTCACTTTAGCGTGCTACTATTTTTCGTTAAAATTTCTCTCAATCGTTCTCATTTGCTAAAACGTTCGCGTTTCGATGACGACAGCGAGTACTCGATTGCGAAGGATGCGTTCACGAGGTCGACGGGGGCACAAAGGATCCATTCACTAATAAATACAATTAGCGCGTCGCCGCGCGCACGCGGTATCGAGATTATTCAGTTGCGCCAGCAATTCCCAGCATTCCCGTTAGATTAATCCCGATCGGCCGTCGCATCAAGAACCAATCGCGGCGATCCGATTAATTCCGCGCTGATTCAGCCGCGCGCGTTCTTGCGTTCGCGATGACGCACCCAGGAAGCGCGGGTTTCTTTACCCACGCACGGTGCCGTGTACTTTTCGCGAGAGAGACGTCATCATCGGGCGACGCGGTGAAAATTTTAATATGCGAAGAACACACGCGAGCATAGCTATACATTATTCACGATCTCTTATGCGCTCTCGCGAGCGTACAATATAACTGCAATTCCCATGAAAATGTGTTTGATTCCCTTCAGACTACGAAACGTGCAGGATGTCCTCGATCAATTTTAATTTTTCACTAACAGTAATTATTTTAAATACTAAATGGATCGAGAGAAATTCCGAAGAGTGGCGAAGAATATCGGACGTTCAATATGTTTCACATGAAAGACGCACAATTATTGGGAGGCATACAATTTTAAGATTTTTATAAAAATCTTTTTTTCAATTGAAAAATGATATTTTGATAGAAAACGTGTTTAATAATAACAATTTTGTTTCTCTTACGTTCTATTTAAAACGTCTATTCGTCGACTGATTCAGTACGTATCTATCCTCTTTATGTACATGTAACAAAAATGGAAAAATGCTTTACTCGTTTTCTACACGATTTGTAGTAGACGTGAGATAAATGCACACAAAAGTACGCAGACGGCAAGCACGTATAGCGTAGACAAAGCACGTAGACTAATTTTAAAGTCTGCGAGCAAACTTGCTTACATATCGCATATTTCGACCGATCACATCAAAGCACCGTCGGCGTTCCTCAACGCGCCAACATGATACTGTGCTTATTTTTAATTCCTTTTCATTCTCTTTTCTATGCAAAAGCATCTCCTTTAGACGCACATCTTCGCATTTCTCTCCGTTTATTTAACTTATTTATTTTAATATAAAAAAGCTATTTAACAAAAAAGTTACAGATCAAAAGCTGCTAGAATTATTATCAATCTTTTCTTCACTTTTTTCTTTCTGATAAAGAGATTTCTATACAATTCTCGATCGTTGCAAAAGCGTTGAAAGTATCCTTATTTCAGCAAATAATATTATAACAAATTCAGAATTATATGTATAATGTATAATAATCGATAATATAAATCTCGTTATATATAATTATATATGACTTTTAAAAGGTAGCAAATTATAGAGATAATTATTACAATTCGTATCACTAAATATAGAAACATACAAATGTACACCTATAAACAAACACATATAAATGTATCTGTAACGCAAAATGTACGAATTCTTATTCCGAAATCTTCGAAAAATCGCAAAATATATTATGTATTTTATTATTTCTACAGAACCGATGTAGAACAATCCTCGTGTTTTATTCAACGTAAATAAGAAATGTTTGAAGGACAAAGCCCTCCTTTTTCATCTGCGTTTCCTGTAATAGACATTCAATGAGCTATCATTAAAATCATTACATACGATTGCATCTCTCCAGCTCTTACCAAGTACACTTTATAAACCACGAACGGACGTTTCCCTCCTTATCCTCTCCTAACTTATAAATCTTTTTCTGCACAGGAAGATATATGTGTACATTGTATAAGTAATATCACGATCGCGATTGGCAGACCGTAATAAACCAACGTTTAACTACCTGAACAAACATCATTTCTTTTCTTAATTTCTTTACAATTTCCTTTCTTATTTAATTTATTATTAATCATTTCTAAACTTTTATTCTTAATTAAAAGAGAAACCTCTCTGCCAAATTCTTAAGTTTTAACAATAAATATGGCAGACAAATTGTATTATAATTCTGCTGAATTAAAAAATTTAATTTAATTCTACGAATAAAAGCGAGGTTGAAGTCTGATAAAAGAAAAAAATTGAGCAATCTTTCATAAAAAATTCTAAAAAATCTAAAACCTTACAGAGAAATAAAGCATATATAAATCCAATCGCGTAATAATTTCCTATTTCAGCTGATAAACGATTCTAAAAATAAAAACAAAGTCTCACGTCTACAAAGTTTTTAGGAATTTTCGGATTACCAAATCTTCCTTGTAAGTTGCAGACGTGCACGTAGTGTACGAAAAGACGTCGCAAGACGCGAGACAATTCTGGAGCATTCCGTATCTGTGTATAGAGAGGAATGTATGCCACTTTCACTATATCGCAACGTATGTTTACTGTATGATGATGTTACTTTAAGCCACATTGTGCGTCAACAAACGGATAATTACGGGATATTAAGAATAATCGCTGTCAGGGCAGCTCGTCCGTTTGCTCAAGAGAAATACGAATAAATACTGTACGTTTACACTATGTTCCCTATTGTTATTCGCAGCGCATGCATGAAGGACGAAACGGAAGCAGGGTCGCTTTTCTCGTTCTCTTTTTGTCCAGTCGCGACTCCGGAAGTCACCAGGTGCATCCCGCACATATAAAAAACACGTTGCTGCGAATACCGATAATTAAATTGTAACTGGCCAGCTAATTATTTTCCGTACTTCTTTGTACGAAAAAAATGTACAGGCTATTTCGCTTGAAGTTCGAGATTTTCAGGTACCTTCAAAAATTGAAAAAAAATTGATTAACTACAGAAACTAATTTGATTCTTGAAACGACGAATATTTATTTAAAATTCAAAAATACTTTTGCTTGTACACTAGAATTCTATTTACTTCAACATGTTGGGGAACAAAACAGTTAGTTCAGATAATAGAGATTCGTTAACTCTCCTCATGCGTACTTCTTATTGTTAGTTTCGACAATAGGAACGCGTTCAAAAAACTAAAGTTGAATTCGTCAAGCTCCTATTATCCAAACTACGACGTTCAACTATAAATTCAAATATTTAAAATTAAGCATAAATTTGTACATATACAGTACAAATAAACGAAATTTTACTGTATTATCTTTTTTATCTAAGTAAGTAAGTACGAGTAGCACATTCTCTAGGAAGAGCGGCACTAAAGGAAGTTTAAAATAAAACAATGACTATACTACATAACTAGCATGTTCAATACAATAATAAGACATGGTATGCATCGATAATGGACGTTACAAAGTGTTCGATAAAGTCGAATTCAAGTAGATGGGCCATCTATGAAAGTCCATTGAACGTAATGAAGGACGTACGTTATAATTTACAAGCCATAATGAGTGATATTATCAATAAATGGGTAGCATACAAAGCCAAGGCCTATAGCGGCTTCTGCATTGCAGAAGGTCCGCAGGCGCCGATCGGTCGCTCGTACTAATGGTTAATTACTTCTCATGTACGCTTATAGGGATGCCGTCTCTCCTTACGTCAAGTGGTGTCCAATTTATCGCGCGGAACGAGTTAAACGACCAGCGAAGAAATGCTTCTATCAACGCGCCCAACGAAGCCGTCGTTTTCCCCGACCGCTTTTTTTCCAGATCAACGATCACATGAACGATCGTCGTAACGTCAATTCTAATTTCTGTCGATCGTTGATGCAAGTCGATCGTGAAGCAAGAGATGCCTCGTGTCTGAGTATTCAATGAAAATAAAGTATTGACAGAATAACATTGGTTATTTCAAGCAATGTGAACAGTCGTGTCTTCTGAGAGTAATCAAGATTTAATAAAAAAATACATAATTTCTATACAAAATGTTACTAAAATACTTAAAATGTGAGTACGACAAAAAGATGTATTTAATCATCTATCTGTACTGCGTATTAAAAAAACAAAAAATTTTACGATGCATAACGAACTCGGTGTCCAATTTTAGCTCCGAATTTGCCGCGATTCCTCGTGATCGGAATTATTTCCAGTTCAACGTTTAACGTAATTGGATCGGTCAATGATCAATTAGAAACTACTCGTTGCAGCGAGTACACGTGCCGCGTCACGTTTGAATGTAAAAAGTTTCGCGTAGGAGCGACTTAGGGGTCGTTTTACAAGCGTGAGACTCAGAGCTGAGTTATATATTCTGATAAAATGATGTGGTCAGCATGTAATTATACACGCGGATATACATATATACATAGGCGTCGAGTATTTAAGGTAATCTAACAACAAAAACAAATATTATTTGTATGCGACGCAATTAACGAATTAGTCTTAGAAAACGAATTTATTCTACATCAAAAATTACATGAAAATAACAAATTCTTTTCAGCCTCCCACTCTAAATCTCTAATTTGATTAAAATTAAATTTCTATAAAAATAATATGGCGCTGTGCAAAATTTAGTTTAAAAAGCTTGTAAGAAAGATGTAAGAATAAACAAAATATTTGCACAATTAATCAATACTCAGGAATTATACATTCTAAAATTCTTGCGGTGAAATCTCACTCCAAGAGAGTGAAAATGCAACTCTTGAAAATGAAGTGAAAATATTGCACTTCTTGAAAAAAAAAAAGTGACGATCTTCATTCTTTTTAGAGTAAAGCCTCACTCTTTGGAATACAATTTCACTCTCTTAAAGTGAAGATTCACTCTAAAAAGAGTGAAAAAATTGTCACCCTTTTTTGAGAAGTGAAATATTTTCACTTTCTTGGAGTGAGATTTCACTGTAAGAAATTTAGAGTGTATTTAATACTCAAAATTAAATCACAGTTTCTTTAAAGTAAGAATGTTTTAAGCAGATTTTTGTGAAAAATTTTGCCGGCGCCTTTGCCTTTGTAAACCTGGTTTGTTTGGTCGCACGTGTCGCGCCATATGCCGCTGCGCGTTTTCACCCCGTGACTAGCGCACCGGCGTTACGCACCGATCGTCATTATGAGTTGCATCGAGGGTCGAGGAGATAATTAATCGTAAGCTCTTCGGCCGTGGTGTACGTACGTATGTACACATACGAAACGCGACGTCTCCGGCAATAAGTTACGGGGTGCCCTTCTAATGAACTTATTTGCCGGTACTAGATACACGCAAATAAAACCTAACGATGAACCTATGCGTACGATAATCATTAGATATTGTTTGCCAAAACGCGCGGCCAAATATTATATTACCAAATATTATCCAAGATTATCAGAAATCTGAACTCGTATAGCTCGACAAACATAGGCAACAATAGTTAGCAATTAACAAAGACTTGATGTAGCTTACGCTTGTTCAATTAAAATAGACTAACAACGGATGGTGATGCTGACAACGTTATATCATTCCCAATTAACGTTATCTTTACGTAACAACTGATTATCATAAAATCTAATAAAAAGATAAAAAATGAAATGAATCTTGATTCTTATCTCTATCATTAGTCTCTGAAATGTCTTTAATTTACAATTCCTATTAATTATGTAATTGATAGATAACACATTGACAAATTAGAAAGAATTGATTTCCTTTAACAAAATTATGCGAAATCAAAAAGTGAAAATTTCCGATAAATAATACAAATTCTCTCAGTACCTTTTTCTTGAGAAAAAATAAACTGCACAATTTTAAAACAATGGAAATTTTTCAAAATATAGACTGCAGTAATGAAAGTCTTCACATATAAAAATTATTTACAATAAATAATATTAACAAACAATAATCTTACATAACAATCTTTTCATTCTACATACAAGAACAAAAATTTATACTGTTTTAAATATAACAGTCTGCGTCTTTTCTTACAAAACAAAAATAAACGCCGAAGCAGATCTCGCATTGCTTGTCGCAACATTTCAATTTTCGATACTCTCGCTATATTCATATATTATGTAACTTGCCATTTAGATGGCACGTATACCATAGTTTAGTTATAGTTTCGCAGTGAGAATAATGGAGAACGAAAAAAAGGCACTGTCGAACGTGCCCCGTGGTAACAAGCGCGCTTCCCGCTCGAGTTCCGCGCCGAGACGAGCGGAACTCGGCTCGATCGCCCCGCGAACGAAAGCGCAAAGAGCACGAGTCGCATCCTTCCTCGCCGGAATTACCGTGCGACGCGCATTACTGCGAGATTCTTCAGGAACGATACAGAGCAACGCGTCCTGCTCGACATAAAAAAAAAAAAACCAACAATGGTGCATTATGCGAGAACGCTCCGATCCGCCCTGACGCAAACCGCGAATGCCCTCCACGTCCCTTTGATTCTCCGCGACTCTCCCTTTACGGTCTCTATAATCGCAAGCCTGCTTTTTTACTGATTGAAAAGAGGTAGTTGCCGGCAGTGAATAGTTACACGAGTCGTTCTTGCCGGTGTAAAACCGTCTTCTAGAAGACAATAGCAATATATCGGCATGATCTGCAAAATGTAGAGTAATATTACTCGCGAAAATGATAATGCTCTCAGAATAACGCTGCTATTAAAGTACTAATTTAATCAATGTATTTTGATTGAAAGTATTAAGATAAATCACACAATGCACGCGAATTCATAAAAATATTATTGATTAATTTTTCGTACGAAATTCATTGATATTCTAGTCTTTAATCAAGATCGATATTTTGTACTCGCTTAAATAAGTAAGCTAGAAACAGCATTAACGCTTATAAAATAATGTTGCTATTAGCTA
>NW_017306091.1:748926-749223 GCF_001594115.1 Trachymyrmex septentrionalis | reverse complement strand
ATGGCAATTACAAAAGAGCATATTCGATTTTCCATCCACTTCGCGTTTCATCTGAAGAAAAATGCTGCTGAAGCCACTGAAATGATTTGTGCTGCATATGGAGAGAACGCTGTAAGTCATGCAACATGCAAAAGGTGGTATCAAAAGTTTCGCCAAGGAGATTTCAGTCTTAAAGATGAATCGCGTGCTGGACGCCCTGAAAAGATTGAAACGGACGAATTGCAAGCACTGCTGGATATAAACTCTGCGCAAACTGAAAAGGAGCTTGCAGAACTATTATTTTTAGCTTGCAGATAC
>NW_017306091.1:731736-748826 GCF_001594115.1 Trachymyrmex septentrionalis | reverse complement strand
AATATTACTCGCGAAAATGATAATGCTCTCAGAATAACGCTGCTATTAAAGTACTAATTTAATCAATGTATTTTGATTGAAAGTATTAAGATAAATCACACAATGCACGCGAATTCATAAAAATATTATTGATTAATTTTTCGTACGAAATTCATTGATATTCTAGTCTTTAATCAAGATCGATATTTTGTACTCGCTTAAATAAGTAAGCTAGAAACAGCATTAACGCTTATAAAATAATGTTGCTATTAGCTAATTTAATCAATACATTTTGATTAAAGATATTTAAAATAAATCGATTATGCATACGAATTCGTAAAAATGAAGCTTATTATTCTTAGTTAATTACGAATACAAAATTTAATAATATTTTAATATTTATAAATGTACTCATTAAATTAATTAGTAAAATAGTAGCACCATTCCACTCGTAACTAGCAGCAGCACTATTGTTCTTAAAAATAACACTGCTGCCAGTTTACTAATTTTATCAGTAAATCTTGATTAAAGATATTAAAATATTAATGAATTTTGCACGAGGAATTAACTAAAAATATTGACATAATTTTTTTCACAAATTCATGCGTGTAATCGATTTTTTTTATTCTACGTTCTTTACTTTAACGAAGGCAGCAAGAATAGTTGTGATCAGAACAATAAATTCTTATTCGGGGATGTAGCTCAGTGGTAGAGCGTTCGCTTTGCATGTGAAAGGCCCCGGGTTCGATCCCCGGCATTTCTATTTTTTTCTTTTACCAATCATCAATAGACAAATAAATGTAGTTACACGTGTAATTACTAATAATGTGATTACAGTAAAATTTCATGTATGAGTCTCCAGAAGATCTTTTCTTTGATAAATTCAAATAAATTTTTTTTAGCACAAATTTTATAAGAGAGACGTTGTTAAGATCCCAATAACTTATTACATTCTATTTTATTTATCTTCGTGAGTAATTCTCTTATATACTTCCTGATTGACAAAAATATTTCCAAATTTTTAATACATTTAAAGATACTTAGACTTAAACGAAAAAATAAATTTTTTATCTATTTACATTATATATTTTCGAATTAAGCTTCATAAATATATTTATATATATATATTCATGAAATTTACTTTTAGTGAAATTTTAAAGATTCAGTTATCTATAATACAGAAATACTTATAATTCTTCCTAATGTCTAATAACTCTTGTTTTCTGTAATTATCTTAAAAATAATTTTAGCACATTATTTATATTGCGTATATTCCGGAGAAGAGATATCCCACATTCACAACAATTCTTTTTATAATAAATCTCTTCAGAAATCTCTAAAGTAGCGCAATGCAAACGTTATATACATATTTGTTCTGTTAATCTAAATTCAAATTAAAACTAATATTTTCTGAAAAGTAATATACACAAGAAAAAAAAATTCGCTGACACTGCATGTTTGCGCTGTCGTTGTTAATTACTATGCGGACAATCAAAAAACTTGTTAAGAATGCTAAGTGTGTTTACCGACAGTAATTTTGCTAACTCTGCAAAGTATTAACAACAAAAATGTGTATCAGCTAAACTCTATTAAACATCTCAACGATTCACATCAAACGTCAAAACAAATTCACGATTATTCGACGAAACAGGTTTATGATATCGAGTTACTTTATAGAAAAATCTGATTGCGCTTATTGAACTTGCGGTACTTAGCAACTATATAGCTCCGCTACAAAAGCAAACTCTTCTCTCTCTTCCTCCACGTGCATTCTTTTCATACGCCTCGTCATAATGTCAATGCTGCAACATCATTGATCAAGCAGCATCTCATATATATATATATATATATATCGTGCACGCGCTTTTTTTCAGGCTTCCTCGAATCGCTTCGTGTTTCGCTATCAAGGAAGAACAGAGATAGAAAAAGGTGGCGTGGGAGGAAGAGGGCAGGCTACTTAACGGAACGCCGGAACGAATCTCGAAGGCCCTGTGGGTTCGGCATGTGGCTTATTATACCCGCTAATAAGCGCAGTATATCGCGTCGATTATCCGCTAAGTATAGGGTCCAAGCCAAAGGGCTATCGGCATCGGCCGTTGGGCCGATGACTGCACGTCACTGGCATGCACACAGCCGTAATTCATACGCGGTTGGCTATATAATGGGCCAGTGCCTGGGCTGCTGCCCGTCTACGTATATATTTCTGGCCACTCGCCCCGCGAGTGGGAGCGGGACGAATAAATCATAAAATTTATAACTCGCGTCTCCAAGAAGAAAGATAAAAAAAAATATCGCGGCACGGAACCGGATGGCTAGAGACGGGAGTACATACGTGCTTGCGCGCGAACGGGGCCAACGGGGATAAACGTGAGTCCTCTTAGAATCCGATTTTCTCGTTCTTAAGCCGCGGGGTGGCTTAACGCACGTTTAGCTCAGTCCCCTCCTATAAGAAGAGAGGGAGACAAACTCCTGTCCACACACTTACGGAGGTTCGAGAATTCATCAGCTTCGAAAACTTATAATAACTCCGGACATAATGAGCCATTCGTATTTTAATTTTTAAATACGAAATAGATCTATTATCTGATTAACTTGTGGATTAGACTTAACCTCATTTAACTTGATAATAATATAAAAATTGTGTTTTTCTAATTATGATTAATACTAACTTTAAAAATTATTCATAAAATCATCAGTTTAGTGATTAACCATGCATAGACAGAAAAATAAAATTTTTACATTGTCATCGGGTTAAATCTAATCGCAAGTTAACCAGCAAATGAAAAACCAGACCTTAAAATTAAACATGTACCAGGAAACTTAAACTCAACGTAAAGCATATTCCAAGATTAAAATCATATTGCGATTTTTCAGAGAACTTTAAAGAGCAAGCAACGATAAAACAGATCCGATCTGTTATTGATAAACATAAACAGACTCGCGACGATTAGCGGAGAGTTTTAAAGGGATTTTAAGCGAGGTGGGGTTTTAAACAGAAACAGATGCCACAACGTCTGTGTACTTTAAGCGTATCCGGTTAACGTGTTCGATATCAACGCTTATCGGTTGCACATTGCGGAACCCGTGGTGCATCGAACTCAATACTAATTTTAACGTTTAAGCCCGTAGTTTTAGAGACCGGATCATTTATTTTCATTCTACCGTATCCTTCTTAACATCGCGTTCATCGATTTCTTATGTAGTTTTATTTTGTACGATCACGCGAAGGATAAATATATAAATCTTTCAGAAACAAAACCTGATCGATTTTCTAAATTTCTTTATTTTAATACTAGAACATGTCACTCTCAAAAATTTTTAGAGTTGTCACTTTGAAGAGAGCGAAATTTCTCTCTCATTCTAAAAGATTGAAAAATGAGCCATTCTTTATCAAGAGTCTCAACCGGCACAGTTTTCATTCTTTAGAGTAATAAATTCCGCTCCACAAAGCATTTAAAGATTAATTTATAACTATATCAATTTTCTCTTCTATTTATTTTATGGAATTGATCAGCTTCTAGGAATTTGACATGAGACATCCGTTTCACAAAACTGACAAGTATCAGCTGTTATTTGTTTTCGCTCTGGTATCTCTGCTATTTCGCAGTTTAAAAATAAGCGATAAAGCAAAGTTTAACTTCCTGCCACATTCCTCGCTCGCGGAATTATGACGAGGCGCGTTATTACGATCGAAGGGCGCAATACATTTCGTTTTCGTTTAGTTCGCAGTTGTGGGATGTCTCATAAAACTGGAACACGTCCGGATAGAGCAGGAAGATCCCGTGGTCTTTTTAGCCAAGCGTTTTTTCCATTACAGCGGGTCGCGGGTCGCGAGCCGCGTTTGCCAGTGACGCGGAATTCTTATGCAAATAGGAGGGCATCCCTCGGCTTCACTCGGAAAAGGTAACCACGGCCGAGTGCGGCCGACGCACAAAGGGATCGGAACAAACGTGCCGGCCAGCTGACAATACCACGGAAGAAAAGACCGGGCGGTCGTTACGCTTGGTCGCGCTTACAGCGGTTTTTATTTACACCTGGCGCACGTATTCCGATGCACTTTACCGTCGTCGGCGCCCACGCGTCTACCGAGACGTGTCTATCTCAGATGTGTCATCCGAAAACTGTCGTGACGATTATTCCTAACTCACATTCAAAATGCGTTCCTCTCCGTACAGCGAGATACAATGTCTGTTTTCTCTGTGAGCTAGTATACACTGAACTAGTATACACTTTTGAAACTTAAAACGAAATGTTTAATGCTTTAAAAAGAAAGTTCTAATGCAGAGTCTAACGCAGGAATAAAAGATTAACCTGTTAAATATCGTACAGCGAGGATCCGTAAAAAAGATTCATAATTAACAGATTTCATGTTTCCCTCATCCTACAGATTTTCAATTCGTAATTTGCGTAAAGCGCACGGACCGCAGAGAATCCCTAGACATTCAAATCGGAAGTTGTTCATCACAATCACGACAAGTGAAATAAGTATTACGAATGTTTATAAAGCAGAAGCCGAACCGAATTTTTTAGAACAGGAATAGAAGTATCCTTCCTATGGAGCCAATAATTGATGGATTAATTGGAGATCAAAGATTTTCATGTTTAAGTCGCAATTTAATTTCAATTTAATTTCGATTTGTTTGATTTCAATTATAAGATATATATATTATTTGCCGAGAACTGGGATTCATTATATTATCATAATTATTGAATCGACTAAAAGACGTAGGTACTTGTTACAATAATTACAACAATTAATTTAAATCATAATTAATTACAATAATTATACTAATTAATTTGTTGCAATAATGTACATAATATCTATTTAATTACTTTATAGTAATATTTATCTCTTCTTTTAGCACAGATATCATTTTTAAATAACAACGGTATAAAGACTCTTCGTATGTAACATAAATAAAAACAGCTAAAGGGCGAAATAAGGGGAAATAAGAATCAGCCCATAAAATACATATAATAAAAGACATTAATCAGAGATACAAAAAAGTGAACAATGAAGAACGACGTATGTTAATATATAATAATATTCGGAGAAAAGGTACCATTACAAGTTTCGGCTGCCGAATTGAGCCTCTTCAGATTTTCGCGTTCTATGAATGTTGCGTCAAGAATTATTTATTTATTTTTTTTTACTATTTTTTATTCTATTCACTTTTGTTAACATCTGAAGAGGGCTCAATCCGGCAGCCGAAACTTGTAATGGTACCTTTTCTCCGAATATTATTATATATTAACATACGTCGTTCTTCATTGTTCACTTTTTTGTATCTCTGATTAATGTCTTTTATTATATGTATTTTACGCGCTGACTCTTATTTCACCCTTTAGATGTTTTTATCATTTTTAAAGCCTTGTACCCACGATGCTACTCTAAGAGAAAAATATACTTTTAATAAAAACTAATTTTAATAAATAATAATTTGAATAGTACTAATATAACATTTATTTACGGAAGATGAATATTTACTAAATAAAAAGGTAATAGTTAAATCATACAAAATAATGGCACCAAATAAATATGTGTTTACATTTAGCAAATTAGTTATTCAAGTTATTCAACTGGCACTATTCAAACAAATATTTCTTCAAGCATTTTTCTGTCAATGTAGGAATTACTCCGAGATCTCGGACAGAGAAAGAAAATAATCGGCCTGATCAAATGGCCGAATTGTTCAAATGTGATTTGTTAATTCTTTCTTCATCCGATATCTAGGAACAATTTCATTGTAGACACAAGACTGAACAGAGTTTATAAAGAAACTTTATCTTTATAAAATTCTTTAAATCGTTGCGTTAACAACTACAATAAGTATAACGGACAAATCCGCAACGTTAACGTTAATCAAAGTTATCTACGATGATCGCATACGTTATATCGTAACGCGATCGTACGCCTCGAGCGCGGATTCGGTAATTCCAGCAATTAGCGAGTTCGGCGAGTTGAGGCCGACGAGGCGAGATCGATTCTGCCGCAACCGCCTAGGATATGCCCTTTTTAATTCGACGATTCGGCCGACCAAAGTACTTGTAGTCAGATCCCGCCGACGGACGTGTATACTGCAGACAATTTAACGGACGCGATATAAATAGGTACACGTCGGTCGGCCGAATAATCCGGGAAAAGTATCGCCGTGAACGAAACGGTGCGGAAGCGGAATACAGCGTCTCGTTTCTGTATTATATTATTTCATTCTCAAAGTACACTCTGCCGTAGATAAATTCACCCTCTCGCTGACTGACTACTCTATTTTATGATAACGCAATTATGGCAGGCAAAATTTGTAAAAGTTCCTAATACGGTTAACCGACTCTAATGAAACCCGAACCGAGGTAATATTCTCATAAGTTTAATTAGGGCGTTGATGTTGTCGAATTTTTTGCACATGTTGTAGTTTATAGAGTTTTCGTCTCTCATAATTTTCGCAGGACATTATAACGTCTAGAAAATCGTATTAGATGTATATAACTTTATTACATATTTATTATGTAGCTATTTTATTATTTGACAAATATAAATTGCTTTTTTTTATATAAATGCTAAATAAGAAATCTTTTTCTTTTTGTCACCATATTTTAATTTAGATTTTAGTAGAAAAATAACATTACTCAGATTGATACTAGAAAAAAATGTACACTGTTGATTTATCTATGGCTGCTTTCCTTTTAAAAGATACAGACACAGTCGATACTTTCGACACAAATCGACACACGTCGCTTTCCATTTACAATTTGATTCAAACTGGATCGATACTTTTCGATTCGAAAGGAGAATCGAAGTATGTTCAAATGTAATTTTAATCAGTTTAAACGATATTAGAACGCAATAAAATATACATATTTGTAATATACGTGCATTGGAAATTTGAGAAGTTTTAAGCTAATTGTAAATTTCGTAGGTAAAGTAAAATTCGTACACACTATATACATTGCGTTCTATTTAACTGTAAAACAAAGTATAAGCTCGAGTGTCGATTTGTGTCTCTTAAGAGGAAAACAGCCTATATTTTCCGAGGAATCCGTATCGGACACATATAATTATGTAGAGCAGCACACTGTAGTATTACAGCAATGATTATCTGCTCATAATTTACATTGCGAATGACGTGGCAAAGTAGAACGTAAACTATCGTAACTACATTCTATAGACAAGTTTTCCTATGAGCAGAGGACATAACATAAGAGATGATACGCATCAATCGAGTTATTGATTATGCTACTCAAGAGAGACTTTATACTGGTTACCTTAAAGTTAAAACTTTCATTGTATTAAAAGACTATACACAGTACTTTTGTGAGATAAAAGGCCACAACCAGTTACTAAAGCATTCTGTAGAATTACAAATAATTGCATGTATGCAACTCTATGAAATGGTTCCATTAAATCTCTTCTTAAATATTTAATGCTGTACTTATAGACATTAACAATTGCGAATTTAGCGTTGAAGATAATATGTTATCATTGTAAATGAGCGTATTGTTGATATTAATATATATATACAAAATATTGCAATCGTCTCAAAATTCCTTATTAATATGCATTAATTAATAACTGTAAATAAAAAATGTTAAGTATTATATTTTTCATAGTAAATATTTATTTTTTGTTTCCGATATATTTCCTAAATACACGCTATATATACTCATAATGTTTCCTTGATAACTTTCAAATCGACGACTCAACTGTCTTAGCCATGCTTATAACTTCGATCCTTGATACGCATACATTCCTTGATAAAAATATAATAATAGAATTATGAAAAACAAAGTTACTGAGGTTTTCATATTATAATAACTAATTGACATCTCTCGTTCTAGATTCTCTTTAGAAACCATCGAACGAAGTTTCAGCCTTGACGACATATAATCGTAAAATGGGACAATTGCTCGATACAAGTTTGTTTGATACCTAATACGCAGTAGTCGTACGTAGTACGTATCTTTTTTATAATCAGAAATACTAGGACCCCTATTCTTGAAAAGAAACGTTACGTATACTATAGTATTTTCCTAGAATTTCATATACGTTTCTTATCAAGAATAGAGGCTCCAGATCAGGATATCCAAAAGAAAATTATCTGCAATCAACATGAAGAATCTAATGCTAATAGACGTGTAGTGCTAACTTAATACATGCGCAACAGGAACTTACAACGCTACTTCATCATACTTAACGAAAACAATGTCTATAGCTGCAATTCTGCGATCAACGCGAGCAGTTAATAATGTTTATGGTAAGATTACAAAGCTTTAGTTAAGTATGTTAACCAGATGCTCTGTGTAGAGCATTCCATTATATGTCAACATTAGCGCGAACATATATATAACAATAAAATGAGATATTTATATGTAATCACACTGTTTAATTTATAAATATAACTAAAACAATACATAAAATAAAAAATATACAGGAATTATGTTGCAATTCTTACAGATCTACATTATTTACGTATAATACTGAAAGTTAATACAGCAACGATTATTTTCCAGCTTATTGAACATTATTTTGTAGCAAAATCGAATTATTCAAATATAATATAATATACGGTCAGCTATATGGAATATTATTTAAAATTAAATAACTTTTTTATTTTAAAAGTCTTAAATGTGTTTTAGAAATTTATTTTTACAACTTTAAATAATAATTTATAATTTATTTTCTATTCTATAACAAACAATTTTATTTTATTTTACAACATTAGATATTCAAGTTATGACTTCTGAGAGAAGAATTTTGCGACATTCATAAAAAGGCATACAAAATTTTTAAAATTTATCAACGCTTTTAAGTATTTCTAATAATATGCTTTTCTAATGTTTTATAAAACACTTCAAATCTTTATCGATCGGTCGAAATCTATCGAAAAGATT
Organism: Trachymyrmex septentrionalis; assembly: GCF_001594115.1. Taxonomy (NCBI): domain Eukaryota; kingdom Metazoa; phylum Arthropoda; class Insecta; order Hymenoptera; family Formicidae; genus Trachymyrmex; species Trachymyrmex septentrionalis. Next base: position 739,958 of record NW_017306091.1, on the reverse strand, counting down.
TGACCGATTATCTAAATAAGAAAGATTTTATATGCTTAAAAGGACTAAATTGACTATAATATCGTTCACATTCAAGCGCACAAAAGTCTCTTATAATCTGTCATCATGGTGTAACGATCAACTCGAGATCACCTCGCAAACACAGTGCAACGTTGTTAAGCCTCTTGAACTCTCAGTTTTCTTGCACTTTGCAATCAGTAATTTCATCACAACACCGAAGAGAGTTCAACACTTGGCGGAACAACAAGGCAAGATCTGATAAACCTTCGTCTCAATATAACCGAATACTGAAAGTTATATCCGGATGATTACTGGTATGATAAAAGACTAAGTTTGATTTAAAAAATGCTGCTTTGTAAAAGTTTTTCTGATGCACAATAGCTGTAACTATAAATTCCTAATACTGGGCTATATACTCTTGAAAAAGAAGTAGTACATTGGACAAACGCGTAGTATATATGCGTCATATAAAGTAGGTTTCGTACTATAGGGTCAATGCCTTGATACGCGATATTCAATGCGTATCGCATCAGATATCCCAGTATAATCGGTTAATTTATTAAAGTAAAAATATCTTTAGTAATACCTGGCTGATCTGTAGAGAAATAATATTCTAAATAATTTGATACCTACTCTAAATTTTTTGAAGTAGAATCTCACTCTAAAGAGTGAAAATTGAGCCAGTCTTGAAAAAGAGTAGCTCAATTTTCAACCTTTGAGAATGAAATTTCACTCTTCGGAGTGATATTCACTCTAAAAGTTTCAGAGAGTAAGGAAACAGGAGTTTAATTGCTATAAATTACAGAAAGCAGGTTTGTGTATCTATAAATATGTTATGTTATCAAGATATTAAAAATCTGTTCGCAAAGAAAAAAAGTAATATAAGCTGCAGCAGTAAATTTGCTCGCTAGTTACAGTTTCATCTCACAAATTTCATTCTCCTATATCGGTTCTCACATCATACGATTCAACACAAAATCCGTTTGTACGCAAAATGCATATCTAATGCGCCTAATGAATAATCCGACATCGGTAACGCGATGTATTAACAATCGACGATGTATGGAATGGAATCTCTCGCGAGAAATCCATGTTTTCCTCTCAACGATTAGAGAGCCGTTGCATTGAAAGGGTCAAACCGGGTCCTGTCGATGAGTAAAAAGCTCGCGCGATTCTAAGCACGGTAGAGCAACGTACTCGCGACGCGGCCACGATCCAGGCTATCTCCCGGAAACACGGTGAGATTAATGTTATAACGAGAAAAACGCGCCGCTTCTCGACGAATTGCGACAATGCAATGGGCCGTGGAGACCGTAGTTGCAATTCCCCAGAGCACACGGCTTCACCAAAAAGCTTCGCCAGGAAGCGGTGGTAATTTAACGCTTTTTACACGTAAAAAATTATCATTTCTTAATGAATAAAGAAGCAAGACGGATTCGTGTGATTAAATAAGATAAAATTAAAAGAATAGATTAATTTGCAAGTCACTTCAAGTACTCCAGATAGCATACATGTTGGAACATATATAAGACATCTTAAATGCATCTGTGAGATGTTAATGAATAGCATTGGATAATAATAATTCAGTTTACTGAATATTCATCTGTATATTTTCTTTTAATTCACAGTATTGCTTTCAGCATTTTTTTTTCTCAAAAACAATTGACCTGTAGAAATATCATATTTATTCAGTTTCGTTAAAAAAGAGTTGACCCAGTTTTAAGCAATTTTTTCTTTGAGAAATATACGCAGTTAACTAACCTATGGGGATATCGTGTGAATGAAAAAATTGTTCCGAATACACACACAGATATTGACTGACTCTCTTTGGCTCTGGTTTTGTTGTGTGTTCTTTGTGTTCCATTCACTCGAATCGACCATACAAATCTAAAATTGTTTACGTTGCAGAAATCTGATCTGCATTTCTCTGTTTATTGAAAGATGCCGTAATATTTTTTGATAAATACAATATTATAATTACTTTCCCAATTATTTCAATATAAACAGCGCATAGAAAAATTTAAAATATATTTTTCTTTTTTAAAATTCGCAAATATATTATTAAAAATGCGATACTTAAGAATTATTATTTCTTTTATAGCAACATCAAAAAATTTAACTTATTTGACGCAATAGAAGTGTTAATTAAGATAGATCAATCTACAAATTAAGTAATAATTATACAGTCTAGACAAAATCAACCGCGAAGAATTGCTTGATGAATAGTGTATCAGCTAGAGTATACAAAATCTAAATCGCCAGAATTAATAACAATGGAATTTTACTTTTTTAAATACAAGTTATATTTTACGTCTAATATTAAAATGTCATATATAATTACATAAATGTAATTATATATTATACATATGTATACCATATAATCTCAATTAATCTGCACATAAAAAAATAAATGATATGATTATATTATATTATATGCATTTTATTACATAAGCTGCGTTTTGATTCTTCAAAAACTTTCTAATATTTTTTAAAATTTTCAAAAGTACTACAGATGCATGTTAAATTGTAGATAGAATTCTAGATCGTTTGTAGTAGGCTTTATATATAAAATTATAATTTCTCTCTCGTCTCAAGATCTGCCTGCATCAAGTTCTTAGTAAAATAATTAACTTCGCTGATGAATGGATAGATAACTGATATGATAATGTTATACACCCACTTTAAAAAATCGATTCATTGGATTATGCATACTGAAAGGCATTTTAATCATATTGCTAATATCGACTTCAAAGTTATTCAAAGTTAAAATGAGTCCGGTTCTACATTTTCACTACATATATAGGCACTTTCTGAACTTCACGCGCTCAAAATAAAGCTGCGCGAAATTTACTGACCAATTTAATATTAAAAGACAATAATTATTAATTAATTATTTTAAATATTAAAAGCACTGTTATTCAGTAATTTTAATACTCCAAATAAGTAATTACTGTTTTTCAATAATAAATATAGAAAGTAGAAGATTATAAATATTATTACAAAAAGTGCTATAAAAACTGTTAAAAACATATAAAAATGTTTATGAAGATTGTGGAAAAACGCCATATGAGCACTTTAACTGATAAAACATCATACAATCCATACAATCCACTAATAACGTTTTAATATTTTTATAATCAAAATGTACGGATTATATTATTATTATTAAATGACTCTCTCTTTATTCATGCATGTAATTGCTTTTAATATGCAGCCTTAGCCCGTAGAATAGTGTGAGCAACCGACTTTATTATAAATATAGAGAATGTAACGGATTTATCGCGATAAAAATTTCGAAACAGCGCACTTCGTCGCGCGCGACGATTTAAACTGTCGCGCTTGACAATTCAGAAGGTATTTGTCGTTCATGCCCGTTTCTACCAATGTAGATTAACATACTCTTCATTTTTTTCTAATACAATCTCGATTTAACTTACTCTTCATCCGTTTCTAATTTTTAGAACTAAAAAAAGACGAAGAGTCACTTAAACCGAGATAAAAAATAAAAAAAACTATATTGAAAGAAACGGATGAGAATAAAAAAAAGGATAAAGAATGAATTAAACTAAGATTAAAATTAATCTATATTAAGCTCGTTTCTATCAATGTAGTTTAATTTTAATCTCACTACTAATTTTTCATTTTTTCCTAATTCTAAAAATTATAAAAAAATGAAAAATAAGTTGAACCAAGATTAAAATTAATCTACATTAGTAGAAACAGAAATTAGTAGAATAATGGACATTAGTGACACCAATTGGCACCAACATCGTTCTAGCTTTTGTGGTATTTCAAAAGTAACAAAGACAAAACAATATTTGTTTTATAATATCACCAAATGGAAAATACTCATATATGTACACACAGTCTCTTTATTTTAAATAATACATTTCCCATATAGCCTCGGTTGATGTTGTTCCGTAATACAACAAAGTCGTTCAATTAATTGAGATCTTCTCAATCTTTTCTCCCGAAGGAATTTATTTCTATGACTAAATTATTTCGTGTTTAAAATCTCAATAATCGATCGAGAACAGTTTCAAACGTTCCCCCCCCCCCTTCGAACGTGCCTTTCTAAAATATACAAACGCCGTTTAACGACGCCGCTAAAAAATTCTAAATGCCACGCATGATTGTGAAGTGAAACATAGGTGACTAGTTGACAGCCTTGATCGTGAGAATTAAGAAAAATAGAAAAATTGAAATCAAGAGAGAAAATGGCGATACCGCGAATTAAGTGAGCTCAAATTCTTTTTATCCTTTTTTCCAGGATATAAAAGGAAGTATGATTCTTTCGCAAAAAGCATATATTTTTTAAATACACTGTAAATTACCTTTGGATTTTCTTACGGAAGTGTCATGTTCAACGTCGGCATGAATCCTCGTGAAGTACAAAACTCGCCAGTGGTCCTTCCCTTCACCTCCGGCCGAGAGAAAGCAAGTGTTTTGAGAAGAAAAAAAGCGGGAAAATCGTCCGATCACATTTTGACGAGCGCATTTGATCGCGAGCAACGATCGTTTTTTGAGCGGCAAGCGTTTTATATTCGCGTGAGAAGAAACCAATGCGTATCGCCCGCCCGCGTAATCGACGTCGCATCAGTCGCGTGTTGCGTACGAATGGTCGCGCCGCTCACTTCGGCTCGGCTCGGCGCGGCCAGGCACAGCCACATTGCGGCTCACTTCACCCCGGACACCGCACGGTCGTCACATGGCCGCGGCAGCCAATCCGGCGCGCCGACCTACGCACCGGCCGACCAATCGCGGTCTCGCCGTTCCCGCGCCGTCGTGATTCACCCGGCAACGGCGCGTAAACGAAGTTCTCATCGTATCGCGACCGATGACGTCGATATACTGTCGACGGAGACTTCGGCTGTGTTTCAAAATTTACTGCCAACACTGAAAATCTATAGTTTATGTCTCGTGTTCTATAGACTTTCAGTATACTGGCAGTAAATTTGGGAACACAATCTTTATAGAGAATCCTGTGACTTCACGCATATTCGTTCTCTCTTTGACGATTTTTAATACTTAATACACATGATAATTTTTTCGATTCTTTGCTACACACGATGGATCATTCGTTGTTCTGGGTTAAGTTTCATCACTTTAATTGTAGATGTACAAAAATTATCAAATGATTTTTACATATACTTTAATATCATCTTTAGAAAGTATTTATAAGATATTGTATTTTTAAAAATTGTTTATAAATCTAATTACTTAATGCATCTAGTTTTTGAAAAAAAAATATATATTATATATATGCATATGCAGAACACAAATGACAATCGTGTATACTAAAAAATTTGCTGGATAATGATGAAATACGATTGATGTAATTTACGTAAATATCATAATATAATAATATCAAATTTGTAACGTTTCTTTAAAATATTACTGAAAAGTTTCGATAGTAATAGCTCCATCAAATGTTAAATGACGCTATCACTATCGAAAAAAGGATCTATACAAAATGTAAAAAAATCAAAAATAAATTTAGATATTCGATAGACATTCTTGAATTGAATGGACATATAAATATAATGAATTATGATGAGAAAATTATAATATTATATGCATAACGCGACGACATAATAAAATAAAAATTAATTTAAAATTGCAATTGTGAAATAAAAATAACGCAGCACATAGCAAACTGATCTATTGTGTTTTGTAGAAATTAGCAAATATTTTACTCAAATGACTTTCCAAATTTCTATTAGCAATACTAATATCTCGTTAAAAGTATTTCTACTATTTGTCTACAATAAACTTTTTTTTCAAATTAGGATTTTATACAATATTATTGTATTTAAATCATAATAAAAAAATATTATAATCAGGTAAAACAATTCTATATATATGTTTTATCTAATAAAATAATTTAAAGAAAAGAAGTAAAGTTTTACACTAGTTTATGACATAGCATTTTATCTCTTTTACCTATGAAATAAATTCTTGTGAAGAAACCTAGTATGACAGAAGTCAGCGTCACTGACGGCATAAGTTTTTTCCTCACTGGCGACGACGAGTATAAGTTGTCTTCATAAAAGCTCACCTCTGGTGTGACGCGTTAAAAAATTAATACTGCGTTACAAGGCGTTTAACAGACGTCGCACCGATCCAACTTGTATGTATAAAGCGTCTGGCGTGTCAAGTAGAACATGACATTCATAGCACGATTACATATAAATACAGAGTGTGCACTCCAATAACTCTTGATAAAATCTTGATTAAATAAACTAAAATCTCATTCTTCTATGTTGCAATTATTCACAACATTATTATTTAAATATTATCATAAAAATTTGATGTCTGAAAACACTTCTTTAAATTAAAAATTGGATAACATATTCTGGGCTGAAATATTTTACATCCACATAAGTAATTTATATCTTACCAATTTGATTTACATTTATATTTAAATTCAAACTGAAATGTTTATTTGCTCTTCTTTCCATTATATCGCTCATTTGTTATAAAATATAAAGTTTCCTAGAAAATAAATTTGAATGTTTTGAAAAATTTATAATATTAACTTCAAAATGTAATTTATTATAATAATTAATTGGAATAAAAATATATTGTTTTAAAATATATTTTTCTTTTTTTCTTTATGTTTTTTCTTTATGTTTTCATATGTTTTTTCTTCATATTTCTTTTTTATTTTCTTTTTCTGTAAACAATATCAAAATTTTAATGTTTGAGTTACGTCTTTATTGAACGATATATCCGTTTTTCTTACTAATAATTTAGGGATGCATTTTGAAATAGAGAATACTAACAATAATAATGAAAGTTTTCACTTCACATTACGTACACTATTATCAGTTATACATGTCGGAATGCATCCTAGATTGTCAATAAAACAACAATAATACGTCTTTAGCTATGCACTGTTATACGTTCTGCATTCGAAATAAAATCGATATATGCTGCATATAAACTGGAATGATGTAAAAGAAAAAAAAAAGAAAAATCACAAAGGAATGCAAAAAGCGCAGCTGAAAAGAAACACGCTTAATATATACATAAGTCGCGTGGAGGCAAAAGGAAGAGGGAAAGCGAGCAGGGAAAGTTCGAGAGATAAAGTAAATCTGTTTTAGCTACGCTTTCTTACACTTTCCTGCATTTTAAATAAAATGTTCGAGCTTTGAGAGAAAAAAGAAAATGAACGCTCTAAAAATCTTCTCGTTACGAATTCTCTCATTAAAATCTTTTTATTCAACGTTTTAATCATCCTTTCAATAATATTGAATTTCAATAATATTGCCGTTTTTTAATAATTTTACAGTTGTTTAGTAATGTAAAAGTAGAAAAACCACTCATATTCTAACGCTAAAGATAAATACATAGTGTGCAACATGATGATGGATGCTTTCCATTTTAATGAGACTCGTTCGAGTTAGCTCAAGTCGATAACTCCAATGCAATAAACAGAAAGTATTTACTATACATAGAAATTGAGGCACACGATATATCCTAAGTAACTTAAAATTAATTTATATTTGCATAAATTATTTGTGTTAAAGTATTGTACAATATAATTGTACAATATAATTTGGTCATGTAAATAATAAAGTAAAATATAAATAAAGTAAATATAAATAAAGGTAAATCAACTTATAATTTTTATCATATTCTCTAAATATATATTCTATAAATCTCGAAACAGAGATACCAATATTTGTTTTCATTGAATTAAATCATATTCGTATACATATAATTTAATAAATAAAATTTTTTGTACACACACACACACACACACACACACACACACACACAAATAAAAAGATTGTTTATTAATTTGTCGGCAATTAATAAAAGCAGAGGCCAATAATGATGATGCTAGTGACATAACACAATACTCAGATTTAGTTTTCTCTTAAATTTATATCTCCCCTCCCATTTATGTTTCAATCCATTGCCACACTCCGTAGCAAAATTAGTCAGAGTCGACTTGAGTCATCGACAAACGATGACGTAGATCAAATAGAAAATAGAAACTAAAATTAGGACTCGATTTACAATAAATGAAAGCGCAAAATCAAATCTACTTGTCAATGTGAAATTCAAAACATCAGTCATTTAATTTCGGACTTATAAGAAATTTAACAAGGGAAGAGTTTTCTTCGAATGATTGAATTATTGCTAAAAACAATTTTTGTTTCAATTCTGTTAAATTTTAAATCTTAAATTTTGGATAATCTTAATATTAAATA
>NW_017306091.1:717251-731636 GCF_001594115.1 Trachymyrmex septentrionalis | reverse complement strand
ATAAAAATTATCGTAAATTAAGTAATTCGGTAAAAAATTTTTCATGCATGAATATGTATAAATATGTATAAACATACATAAACACGCATAAATATTCATAAACGTGTATAATTATATATGAAATATGTCCATACATGTTCATACATCCTTCTTTCTTTTGTAAAATTACTTTTTAGTGTAATAAAAATAATAATAGTAATGTGAAAACATTAAATAATTAAAAAGATAATTTTTGCAACTACTTGTTTTAGAAAAAAATCAAGTTTGAAGAAATGTAAAAAAATTACTTACGTGTAATTATATATACAATTATGCATAATTATGTATGAGCAATTTTTTTTACATTTTTCCATTTTTCCATATTTTTTTCTAAAACAATGCGAAAATTATCCCTTTAATTATTTTTTATGTTTTCACATTACTATTATTATTTTTATTACACTAAAAAGTAATTTTACAAAAGAAAGAAGGATGTATGAACATGTATGGACATATTTCATATATAATTATACACGTTTATGAATATTTATGCGTGTTTATGTATGTTTATACATATTTATACATATTCATGCATGAAAAATTTTTTACCGAATTACTTAATTTACGATAATTTTTATATTTTTCAATTTTTTTTATTTCCTATCTTTATCTTTTTAATCTATTTCTTTCTCTTCTACCTTCATTTACTAAGTAATAAAATACTTCTTATAGATTTTTTAAATCGTAACGTAAATCAATAATAATTAAAAATTCGATGAAAGAAATAGAAAAAATAAAAAAAGACTGGCTTTCCTTTTAACGGTGAAAAAAAAAAGAAAAAAGAGATGAACAGTGCGAGAATAACCTTTTTTTCAAACACGTCGCACACGCCTTCGCGATAACAGGAATCAATTACACTTTCCTGCACTTTCCCTTGGAACTCGCGAAACTCGCAGACTTCAGTAGAATAAAGAGGGATAGCGGGAGGAGAGTCAACAAAGTGTAAACAGCGCGAGTGGACTTTTGAACGAATGTATCATCGCAATCGTGTCACGCATGTTCGCCGTCTCGGCGCCGCGGCGCCGCGCCGACGGAGATTTGTGCGCAGTAGCAAAGCACGCGTGCGGTCGAGTAGAGTGAGTAGTGAAGTAGCTAGTCTTGCGAGACGAACAGAGACGAAATTGAGGTAGCTTCGGCTCGGGTTACTCGGATATCAGCAGCGCGCACGGTGGTCACCTGGTCGCTCGCATCGGATGCTCCGAGTTCCAATGATTGATACTACGATCAGCTGTGTGCTACTCCATGCTACTCTGTGCGCGCTCACGACAAGGCACACCGTGGCGAGGGATGTGCGAGGTTTGCTGAGGGACGACGCGACTCGCTGCTGATTCCGCGCGCGCGGCGGATTATCGACGTGCGTGAGAGTGGCGTTTATTTATTTGGTACCAGCACCGCCAAGATGGTAGAGCCTATTTTCGATTACCAGTTTCGGCTGATACTGATCGGCGATAGCACGGTTGGAAAAAGCTCTCTTCTCAAGTATTTCACCGACGGCAAGTTCGCGGAGGTACATACGCAGCTACACCATCCTCGGGAAAGGGATGCCTTGCGCGAATAACACGCTGACAATTGTTTGCCTATGCAATATCCCTCTATTTATACTTTGTACCACAAACGTCATTATGCACGAACATCGCAATTTGACGCGACGCACAAGCGAGTAAATGTCCGATTTTAAAGTCTATTTAGATTTCTCTTTGAGCGATCTCGCTGAGCCGTTCTTTTGAATATCACCTTGAGAAACGTTTGACGATTTAATTAGGTTAGGCGAGTTTCCCACGTCGCGTAATTCCGACACATCAAGATATAAATTTAGCGACCTACGTAACTCTCTTTGTCTTCTAATTTTTAGAATTGGATAGATAAGAGCGACTCTGATCAAACTCCAATTAACTTATTGGATAATAATACTTGTATTATTTTTATTAATGTGAATAGATATTAACTTTTTGTCACTTGACACATGGGAAGAATGTGAGATCAAGGGCAACAAATGATATGTATATAGTTAGAAATCTTGCTGCGAGAATTCTGTTGGTTGAATTAGTTATTCATTAAGTAATTGGAGTTTGGTCGAAATCACTCTAACCACTATTATTTTTTATGTATATTATTTAAGTAGCTATTGTATTCTGCTACATTAAAATAATTTCCTTAACTTGAGCAAATCAATACTTTGCAATGGCAATAGATTTGTTTTTTGTACCTGTACTATATTATAATTAAAATGAGTCACATCATTAAATGTTAGAGAAAAAGAAAGATGAAAAGCACAAAAAAATTAACTGTGAAGAACAATCTATTGCAATAAAATATATAAAATATATATAATTAATATAAAATTGATATAATAAAATATAAAAGTCAATGTCTTAAGATTGATATGAGATTAAAAAGTTTTATCTGTATGGAAAAAATAGATGATTAACAGAATAATTATCATTTATATATGCTTTGATCTTCGTTTTTTCAATTAAAAAGGTACCATAAAAAAAAAGATTTCCTTGTTTTTAATACAATTTATACAATTTCAGCTTTCGGATCCAACCGTCGGCGTGGATTTTTTTGCACGCTTAATAGAAGTCAAAGATGGTACAAGGATAAAGTTACAATTATGGGATACAGCTGGCCAAGAGAGATTTAGGTATCTATATCGACATACATATTTAAAAATGTATTTTTAATTATTCACTGAGTGTTCTTGCATTATTGATTTTTCTTTTGCTGATTCTTACGAGATAAGCTCTATTATATAGAGTTTTCTTTTTTGTTTACAGGTCAATTACAAAATCTTACTACAGAAACTCTGTAGGAGCACTCCTTGTGTATGACGTTTGTAATAGAGCAAGTTTTGAGCACATTCCCCAATGGATGATGGAAGCTCGCAGACATATCGAGCCCCATCGCCCAGTTTTTGCTCTAGTAGGCTGTAAACTGGATTTAGTAACTAATGGTGGTAGACGAGAAGTATCCAAGGAAGAAGCCAGAGCGTTTGCTGACGAGCACGGTGTACATCATATTGAGACCAGTGCTAAAACTGGTATAAATGTTGAAGAAGCTTTTCGAACGGTTACGCAAGAAGTTTACAATAGGATACAAACTGGCGAATACAAGGTAGAAGATGGTTGGGACGGCATTAAAACTGGATTTGCTAGGCCTGGTGGGTTAGATTTTAATCTAGTCGAGGCGGAGCCCGCGAAGAGCTCGTGTTGTTAGGTTACTAACTTTGATTTAGTTTTAGAATGTCAAAAAAATTTAAGAATGCAGATGGAATAGTTATTTCAATAGAATATATTAAATATATAATTTAATTAATTAATGCGCATATACAAGCATATTGTAATATATAATTATACTCGCTTATGTATTACATGTTATTTGGGCTATAAAGTTATTTATTACTTTGATATAGATTGTTGTATATTGTATACGCAATCTTTTTTTATTTGTATGACAAATAACTTCCTACTGCATTCTTTTACGGAAAAGACTAACAATTTATTGAAAATTATGGTTGCATCTGGACTAGATTTTTGTATATAGCTTGTCAGAAGACTAATAAAATTCATATAATTTCGTAGAGTGGTAATTATATATTTATAGAGAGAGAATTAACAGACTTATTTTCTCAAAATATAAATATTCTAAAAAAATATTAATTCTCTATAGACTATGAATTGAGAAAAAAAATTGTATGCATTTCATCACTGAATATGCGCGTATCTTGCCCCTTGTTTGCAAATATTGTGCCAAGTTTATATCCTAGTTAAGTATCTTAAAGTAATAGTAATTGGAGTAGCCTTTTTTTTCTCTAATTTGAAAGTACTACTCTAAAAAAATATATATTACTGCAAAAATATGAAACATCGACAAATTTAGGATCATGCATATTGCATAATAATAAATTTTAGCAAAATCTAAAATAATGTGTATAAATTACATTATTACCTATATAAGCAACTCTATGTTTTGTTAGTGATACACACAGAAGCATTTGTGAATTACAAATAATTTCCAATTTGCCAAAACAATCATATCTAATATTACCTTATGGGCACATTGAATTTCGACATTTACAGAATTCTCGTCAACTACTCTGTAAATACTATGAACTTTGTTAGTCATCTGATATATTAATAATATAACATCGCAACATATATATATATATATAAGCGTTGAATTAGGATTGTTTATAACTAAATTAGGATTGTTTTTAAATATTCAAAAACGAGATATATGCAACACTGTATGAAACATTTTTATCCATAAGACACATTCACAATCGGGATTTATTTCGTTCAATTAATCTCAATAATATTGTTCAATAAACAATGACGGCTGTGCAGCTCTGTTGAATTTATTTTTTCTGTGAGATAATAAAAATTTATTTCTACATGACAAGTATAAAATTTATTTACAATACAAAGCATTATCTTTTATGTGAAGTAGGATTGGTACAACTGTTAGAAGATACAACTATTAGAAGATAAAATATGTACAAAATAATAAGAAACACATTTTCTACCACTTCTTCACAGTTTGATGAACTGTTATTATCAGGGCTTATGAAAATATTGATTACATTTGTAACTTATGTTGCTTTGTTGATGTTAGTGTAGTATTGTAAAATTTCGCTTGCTCTTCATGTATTGTATAAACAATTTAAATATAACCAAAGTATAGAATAACATACAATATACACATGTGTATATAATATAAATTATATATTTTAGATTTTTTAGAACACATGCGCGAGATGGGATTTTTTACAAATGATATGCTATTTTGAATATATTTTATTTTATCTGGAATATTTTATACTCTATAAGGTTCATAAATATGAAATAATTTTCGAACTTTCACAGTACAATTTATACAAAAATCAGTAAATGTATAATTTATATTTAATTCAGAAATTTTATATATACATAGAAATATATCATTAGATTTAATGTTAATATATACACAATATATAATATTTTAGGTAAATTTTCATAATCTGTAAGTAGTAAGAAATGAAATTACACATCTTTCTTTATTACGTTTTATACTCATCAGCTGTGGTATAATGAACAAAAATTTATAGATGATTTTATAAGTACAATAAAATGACGAAAAAGCTTGCGACATTTTTAATAAAATCGTTAATACAATCGCATAAAAATACTAAAATTTGTTTCTTTTTTATATACTAGATAGCAATTATCCCTCGTTTAAATATAAAGAGAATAACAATTATGACAATTCTTCTAAGAAAAATCATGTCTATATTTTATATATAACAATATCAATAGAAATTTACTAAACTTTCTAAAAAACGAAAATTAAAACTTTTTCTCTTTTTTTATATATTATTTTTTTTATTACATTTTAAAAACTTATATTTTAAATTTACTTTTCTTGAATTATTATGTAATTAAACATATAACGCAAGAATATCTGAAAAAGATTTATTTACATGTTGTACATTTCTTATAAATATAACAGAACCACAAGCAACAGTGAGTTTTATATATATGTATATATATGTATGCAATTTTTATATTTTAACATAATGGAAAGTTTTTGCAGTGCTGCATTTTTCAAGTACAGTAAACGCTAAAGTTGCCCGTTCGTTGCAAAGATATGAGTTGCCATATGGCAAGTGACAGTATCTTTTTATATTTTAGACTCATATTATCATTGAATGTATGGGCGATTTAACATTTAAACGATCTTACTGTCTCTCTCTATCACACTATAAAAAAATCTTTAAGAGCAAAATGACCAACATTGAGGTACTATATGCAAAGAAATATATTTTACATGAGTCAAGTAAATATATATATTTTTCTCTTATTGAACTCTTTAAAGATTGTATTGCATTATACATATATATATCATTAGGAGTTCGAAATATATTAAAGATGCAAAACTTCTCATGTTTGAAGTGAAGTGAAAACGGGATATAGCATGTATGTATATTATAAACTATTCTTTCTCTCCCCCCCCCCTCTCTCTCCCTCCCTTTCTCTCTCTTCTCTGTTATGTGTAACATATTTAATATTTTATACTTACATTTTAGCATTTTACAGAATTGAAGCCATGTGAACACCTATAAGTAAATCTTCTCTGATAGAGTTCTAATAGCTAAACACAATAATAATTTAGATAGATATTTTTTTAATACAAACATCAGTTATAACATAGTACATTTACAATACTATTTTTTAATTAGTTGCTTTATACTAGCTACACATTACACATATTCTTATCTAAATAATAATTTAACTCATCTCAATATGTGCTCTAATTACAGCTATCAAATTCATTACAGTCTCTTAATGAAATATCTTAGAGTAACCATACCAATAATTATATCTTAACTTATATCATAAAATTATACTCTATATCATTAACAAAAAAATATAACAGTATCCATACATTTCATAAACGTATAATCTAAAGATTCATTGTTCTTTTTTATTATTTATTATAGGTTGCTAGTGCGATTATTTACTTCATCTTAGAAGAGAAATCTCTCGCTTCACTGAACCTATATTTAAAAGCTATCAATATCTAAAGTGACTAGAAATGTTGCTATATTTTCTCTTTTTTAACATACACATACTTCTTTTGGCAAGATTTCTCTGTGATATAAATGTACGAAATAGTGAACAATTTCTGGAAATACTATTTCTAGCATTATAATACTTGCTTGACGTTTACATAATGATCTGTACAATTTCAATTTAAGCAGCTTCGTTTATCCTATATATTTACAAAACAATTCATTGCATATGCTATGTACATAAAAGTAAATAGCTTTATAATTTAAATATGCTCAGATGGCACTAAAATCTTATATTGCAACTTTAAAACATTTATGCCATCAACATATAACATTGCACTGAACGGTATCAGGTGCTGGATGATACTCCTGATAGAATTAATAACGAATGTACTAAAGTACATTGCAACTGGCATTATTAATTAGCTTTATACAAAGCTCCATGATATTCTAAAATACTAATAGATAATGAATCCTTTTTAGTGTATGGAAATTTAAATGCCATAAGTTTCAAAGTTATATAATATAGGGGCAGTTTTAGAGCATATATACAAGATGTCCCTTTTAATTTATAAAAAATAAAATATTCCTTATATAAGACATAACGAAAGTCATTATTATGAATTCGATTTATTTTATGCGTATTGTAGTGCTATCAGGAGAGAGAATATATATGTATATGTATTTTTTTTAAGTTAATAGATATAAAGCCTCTACTTACTCTTAAGCCATTAAAAAGAGAACTGATTCAGATATTCAACACAAAATTAACAAAAAACACAAATTGTCACATCTTCTCTCATTTTGGATATTATACTGTGCACGTCAAAATAGAACATCTGGTATATATCTAAACATACTATACTAATAAATAAATTTTAAATAGCAAAATTTGAGAAAAACATTTAGGTGCCTTAAGTGTAGCGTGAACATGATAGTTATATTTTGGAATGTATTTCAGGCCCCTTCAATTATCTAAATTACTTTTCCAATTTATAGACAATATAAGAGAAAATATACTTAACGATGGTAACATTTACTTTCCTGTCATCATGCATTATATGCGTACATTGTACGGTTATATAATAAGTGAAGCATTCATATTATAAGGCCTCACTTATTATATCTTCGTTACTGTGTTCCAAGGATTCACATCCAAATAGTACGTATTCTTCTCGTGACAGCCAAAATGGATTACCTTCAATATATTCCGGTGGAGTTTTATCTAAAACAAATTTAAATCTTAAGATTGTAATTTCTTAATATTGTAATTTATGATATTTTCAAATGTTATTTTCTATTTTATTATACTTACGCATCTTTTAATGTATTTAAATTATAAATCTATTTTTTTTTTTATACTGTTATGTTGTTTTACTTATTGCATAATTCATTGCTCTATATTTAATCATATATTAGTACATAAATATATGTGTATACAAAAATTATCGACGCTTACCAGGATGCACAGCTAAAGGCACATATGTAGATCCCATTGCGACATTCCAACTGTGTGTACCAGGACAGCTTTTCACTTCCAAAATTTTGCTATATTCCGGCAATAGCTCACATAGATCTTTGGTAAGTCTCAGTTCGAAACCCGAAAGATCTGTATTTCCACCAGTAAGTAAAATATGTGAAAGACAATCATGCATTATATCTTCCGGTAATCCTGATGTTACATCCTTTATAACTTCGGGCAAACGTAGACTGATATACATCATTTCAGGGGCTATGTATAATTCTGGCCCTAATGAGACTCTCTAAAAAATATTTTTATTCAATATTTTATTCAATATCTCTATAAATCTAAGTATGTATAAATTTATTTTTTTAGCTATGTAATATATACATACCCAAAATTGCTTATAGTCCGCATAGCTATCAACTCGAAGATTAATGTGCTCCCTTGCCTTCTGTCCCAAACGTTTCTCTTCGTTCTTAATATTATAACTCAGCCTACATCTTTCTTTAACAGCCAAAATGTCTAGGTAGGATATAGGAATTTGATGATATTCTTTCGGTTGCCAATACATAGCCTGTTTCAAGTGATAAGCAACATGCCATCCACCCACAGGCAACAGTCTCCACCGCTGTGGCATAACTCGTCCTCCAATTACAACAGCCACTGTTGTACTCAAAGCACCGCTATCGACTACTACACAGGTTTCTACGTCCAACATGGCACACGCTGCTAGAGGCTTCGGTACCAAACATACTCTGCAATAATTTCAGCTGTAGATTTCTATAACTATTGACATTCTACTGTAATTCTAGAGTGTTGATAAATTATAACAATTAAATTAATTAAAATTTATAATAATTATGAATGTAATATACAAAATACATTTATTATAAAATAATATAATATATATATGTTTATGTAAATACTATATGTGTATACATGTACATATTATAAATTATTACTATATACCTTGCAACTTTAACTTCCTGGAATAAATAATGTAATAACTGTTTTCTCAAGGTGGGATGCATTGCTAATGGTTCGCAAAACATGAGTACGGTGTTTGGCTTTCTAAGTGTCGCAGTCAAGCTCATCTGGTGGAACAAGTGATCGATAAAAGTTTTGAGAACTGGGAATGTGCCTTCACACAGCAAGGCCTCTGCCGGGCTCACAACATCCACATTTGGAATACCGAGCACTTCCACTGTATCGGTGCAATAACCATTTATAAGCTTCTGATATATTGGATTTGGCCTGGTATAACACATCGGATCATTCTGATGTGTGGTTAATCTTCGTTTCTCCCTGTATAACTTCACGGGATTACAGAAAACGCAAAACGGCCCACTTGGCCGTGGTATCTTAGTAGTTGCCAATTCTGGCAGCTTTAACAGTTTCAATCTCTTCGCTAACGATTTTGTGTCAGACTTGGAGCGAGTACTGCTGCTCGGAACGTTCTGAGTCTGCATCTGTTCCACATGAGTTTTATTGTTGTACTTGGGAATACCGAACATGGAGAAGTGCCTTCTCAGCCCAAAGTACGGGGTGATGACCCAGGTGTACTTATTACCAATTTCAATTACCACCTTGGCACTGGAGCCCTCAACGCAATTTCTCTGACACGTGTAACCACTGCAGTGGTAACACTTTGGGAAAGGTACGTTCTCCCCTAACGTTATTACCATGTGCAATCTGTAGCACATGGCTTTGAAGCTGACACTGAGCAATTGCAAACATTTTATGTCTGGGAATCTAAAGTGCACCTTTGAGATCAGCTGCAACCATTTCATCTTCCTAAAATAGCACAACATATATTATCTTCGAACTTGAGAGCAACTTCCCGCTCAAGGTTTCGCAAGCAATAATGATTAATCTTATTGCATGTCTGCCATTCGATTCCCTCACAGGAAAAAGACGACTGGGTCGCTTTAGTCGCGAAAAAATCAAATAGCAAATTCCACGGAAAAGAGCGGAATCATTATCTATCAATTTGCGCACGCAAAATGTCGTATATAAAATTTCGCACGTACATCACTTCGCGACAGGCTCGACATTTGACACCAGTTTGACGTAAATCTAACCTAACGCACTTACCAAAGGTAATCCGTGTCTGACGTTTTCCTCAGATATTTGCAGGTGCTGCCGAACGCGATAATGTCAGGTACGTCGCAGTATAATAAAATCTTAATCCAAATTTCCTCCGGGAAGACCGCGGGATCCATAATTGTTATTAATAAAAACGATAGAAAAGTATACGATCAACAGTCACTTGACAGGCCTTCTCCAGACACTCCCCAGAACCAGCTAATACGCTAGTCAAGTTCAAGGTTACGACGGCGAATAACACGAATCAATATGTTACCCGCGGATGGTATCATCGTGGAAACGCAATGCAATCACCGAATTTTAAATTTAAATTGTTAGAAAAAAACTGCAAAAAAAGTAATTTTTAGAGGTGGGCAAAGTTGCTGGTCATTTGGAGTTGTTTTCGACATAAAGAGTAGCGCAACAAAACTTAAAAACACATAATCAGCACTAAATTTAACTTTAAGTATTTTTTTTTATTACTATTATATTTTTTAATAGACATTCTTTTTTAAAAGTTAGCATAAAATGATTTTTTACTAATTTTTTAGTACTTTTAAAATTCAGTTCTAAAGTAGTCATAAAGTTGTACAAAATGTGTGAACAAATTACAATTTACTAATTATTCAAATCTAAGTAATTATTTAATAATTAATAATCATTAACAAATAACAGGAGTAACAAAAATAAAAATTGAATAAACGCATTTATACGAAATTGGTTTAATGAAAAATATTTACATCTTTTTTTTCTTTATTTGATTCAGTTAACTTAATTTGATTGAATTAACTTGTAAGGATATTTATAAAAATAATACTATTTTTAATCTCTTTTGCATTCATAACATATAATTTTAGATTTAATAAGCGGTAAGTAAAGCTTCAACATAAGGATTTTTATGGGATAGAATGTCTTCTTTCAATGATAATACTTGACTTTCTAGATCGGCATCAGATAAAGACGAGTCCAAAGCTTTACACTTCGTAAGAAATTGCGAAATAAGAACTTCACCCTCCTGCAACAATATTAAAAGCTTGATCATCTCCCTTGTATATACAGTAGAAAAAGTAATCACATTCTCTCTACTCTAACTCATCTGGAAGTTTTATAGAAATGTATTGTCACTAATTGCTTTTTATTCAATATATTGACATAAATATAAATAGAAAATATATCGTGTTAAAAAAAGAGTTTCTTTGTTTTGCGTAAAATTATTTTAAACAAAAAGACGTTGACAAAAATCTTGTTCTATTTATAAATACCGTTTCTAATATGTATACATAATAAATGATTAGTGGAACAAAATTATTAAATTATTAAATATTAATAAATTGCATAAATTATCTCATTTTATTATTATTGATATTAGTAGCAATAAAGCACAATAGCAAAAAAGAATACCTGAATAACTTTCTGCTTCTTCTGGGGATTATCAGATCCTTCAAAAGCTAGGCCTTGATAATCTTCAAGTTCGGCTTGTTTTCTTTTGGCAAACTAAACAAAAAATAATTCAATATATGAAATAGAAAATCTTATAATATTTAATTTTGTGTGTGAATAAAATGCATACCTCTATTACATCTGATGGGAAATTAGCCATTTTAGCGACATGAAGACCAAAACTTTGATCACAAATCCCTGGCATTACTTTATAAAGTAATGTCAATTTATCGTCTTCGACAAGAGCGGTAACGTGTTGATTTTTTACAGCGGGTATTTCTTCGGTTAACTTGGTGATTTCATGAAAGTGCGTTGCAAATAGACAATATGATTTAATATCCCTTGCCAAATGCCTGAAAGAATATACAAAATATGAAAAATTACAAAATATCAACATTCTTCTTATATAATATAAATTCAAGAGACATGGCAGTCTCGGTGCTATGAGTATTTAATGATAACTTAATGCGAGACTGGACCATATTACTTACTCTGCTATTGACCACGCTATACCACAACCCTCATAAGTAGATGTACCTCTGCCCAATTCATCAATAATTACAAGAGAATTACATGTTGCTGTCTATAAGTGAAATTTAATATTAAAAATTATATTTTTAATTGCATTTTTATTATAATTTCTTAATGGATAATGATAAATAAAATAAATTACTTTTAAAATAGCAGCTGTTTCTATCATTTCCATCATAAAAGTCGACAATCCTTTTAGTTGAGAATCATCAGCTCCTACTCGAGCCAATATACAATCCAGTAACGATATAGTTGCTTCATCGCAAGGAACGAAACTACCAATATGAGCCATTAATGCAGTCACACCAACTGATCTAATATAAGTACTTTTACCTCCCATATTTGGGCCAGTAATAATGTAAAAATGACATTGATCTAAAAAATTAATTAATTAATAAGAATTTAAAGAATTTTTCATAATAAATGTAATTCACAATATTGATTATACTATCTTATTAATTACATTATACTAATTACACTATTTTTTTATATTCATACCTCTCTTAAAAATAATATCATTAGCAATGTAATCAACTCCTTGTTGCATTTCTAAACATGGATGTCTGACTTGAATGAGATTTAATTCACCTTCTTCACTGAGGACCATCTTGGGACGCACATATACTTTATTAGCACTTACTGCTGCAGAAGAAAATGCAGTAAGAACGTCGAGACATGCCAGTACGCCACCGATAGAACGCACTGTTTCGCTATAACCAGCTAATATAAGTAATACAAATTATGAGTGTTATTTATTAGTAATAAAAATTATGAGTATTATATATGTTAATATTATATTTTAATATATTGGAATAATTTTTATTTAAACATAAGATTTGACACAAACCTGCAATTTCTATAATTTCTACGATAACATCTTTCTGTCTCTCCAAGTATTTATTTCTGGCATCTAGAAAATCGTCATTCAATTCGTTTAACTTATTGTTTCGGAATCTTACACCAGCTTTATTAGAATCCAGAATAGTGTAATGCTTTTTGTTCCTAAGTATTTTCTCTTCCTTTAACGTGATACGAAAATAATAGCCAAGCTGTTGATTACAATCTAATTTTATCATTTTTCCTGCCTCCATGCAAAGATCATTCGCTGCCTTACTGAGTTGTATTTGTATAGTTTCCTCCAGTTCATCCATTGCGTCTTTTAATGCTGTAATATCACACAATTATTTATATATTTAATTATACGATTATTGTCTATATATCAAATTTTACTAGATTTGTAAAATAATAAGTATTAATTTTAAAAAAATACAATATCCAACATATGTTGTCAAAAGTCATGTATTTTTTCTTGACGTATATCTTTTTAATTTAAAAGAAAGATTTAAAATCAGATATTTGAAATTTAATGCATATTTTTTAACATTCTATATTTGCCTTCAATAAAACATTAATAACAAATTAAAATTTAAAATTGTTACTTTTTAAATCATCTGCAAATCTTGGATTGACCATAAAATCACCCTTCTCAGCAGCATCTAAATCGATCGTCTGCTCTATCAATTGTTGAAATTTATCCATATCCTCTATAAGTTCCTTTAGTGGCTCTATTATCATTGTATTTAATGCTGTCACATTTTTTTCTAATAAAAGCTGTTCTAATAATTTTGGTAAATACGATACGCACAGATAGATCCTAAAATATCACATAATAAACACATCAATATACATAGTCTTTAAAAGCGTACTATGTCAATATATTTTACTCTAATCATGATGATAACCAACTGCATTCTATAATAATGATAACTTACTTATAACAATCTTGCAATGTCAACTTCTTTCTAGCTAGTTTCTTTGCGAGCTGTTGCAAATCTGGTATACGTTTTAAATAGTCATCACTAAGAGTGGACCTTAATTCGTTATTTTTCACTAATAATTCGACGATGTCATGCCGTTCCTTTATTAAAGATAAGTCTTTAAGAGGCTGTCGAACCCATTGTGCTATCAATCGGTGCCCCTGTGCGGTTCTACATTTATCTAACAATGTTAAAATACTGGCAACTGAATTTCCATGTAAGGTGGGAATTGTATCAGGATGTGGTTCGATGTTAAGAGCTTTCATTGCCGCAGAATCTAATCTTATATATCGTGATTGCTCGATTTGATTCAACTTAAACTGATTCATGTGTCCTTCGTCTGATGTTAACTGACAAAGAATTACCGAATAAGAAATACATAGCATAAGAATATAAGAAGCATAGGATGTCATTTTTTACCACAAATTCTAATGATAAACTAATTTAATAATTTTTAA
>NW_017306091.1:706448-717151 GCF_001594115.1 Trachymyrmex septentrionalis | reverse complement strand
TATATATGCAAAGTTTTTAATTATCAAATTTTATACACTATATTTGTTAATTTTGTTTTCATTATAAAAAAAAATTGTCAAATTAACGAACATATCAAGATTTGATAAAGTAAAGATGCGACATCCTATGTCGTATTATTGCAAATAAAACTATGAAAACATTTACATCTAAATATTTAATGAGAGCAGATGTTGCAGACATAGCTAAATTTAAGTTGACTTCAGGCAACGATTGCGCATTTTGTTTTTGTCCTTTTTTAAATTTTATCAATTTGTTTAAATCATCTACGATCGAGTCACTAGCAAATTCATTTTTCTTTCGTAAAGTAACCATCACATTACTTCTTTCCATTAGCTGGAAAAATAAATGCAAAATTGTAATATTAAATGTACTAAAATATTTTAGTAAAATATGTATAATCTATATTTAAAAAATGTATTACTTTATATTCTGATGTTATACGTACTTGCTTAAGAGTTTGAAACTCAAAACTGCCCTCACCATGAATTAATAAACATTCTTTGGGAGCGAGAGTTACAATGAGCGATTCTAGATTCGAAAATGATTCATTATCTTGAAATTCAATCACTGAAATTAAAGTTGAAACGACTTCTACACAACTTAAACCGACAACCTATAAAATATATAAATTATAAATTATAACAGAACTCTTGTACAACATTTTAGCGAGAATGTATATTTTATCATGCTCACTCTAGACTTTCCTTCTGTACCCAATTTCACAGCTATTACGGATACACCCACAGCAATGTCATTATTGCTGAACAAAATATCTTCGAAATGAGATAGATTACCGGGCGAACCTTTGTACTCCAAGATCCAGTTCTGATTTTTAGACGAGCCTTGATTAATATAAACTTCAACTCTGTATTGTTTTACTAATAGTAAGTCGCGCACAAACGTTTCGAAATGACTTTTATTAAGAATGACTCCTTCCGTTTTATGCGGCTCTGTAAAAAAAAAACATTAGTTACTGATGTTATAAATTGCACTTTAAAACTCAGATAACACTCTTTCAATTAAGTAAAAATATTATAAAGAATCAAACACATACAATACATTTATCATATTAATAGTGTTAAAAAGTATTAATTCTACTTTCTAAACATATTAAAACATGCATGAATACAAGTAGAAAATATAGAGATCTGAGTACATAAAAATTATAATATTTTAAATTAGAAACATGATTTTTGTTTCATTGGATATAATCACTTCTATTTTTTTTTAATGTATTCTTTTAAAAAATCTAATAATCACTACCCTTTGATATAAGTATTGAAAAAATTATTCAATTTCTCTTTATAATTATTCAATTAATGTTTACCAGCTCCAATCACTTTACAAACGGACGTTGTTTTAAATATTTCCTGTGCGGCAAAAAGAGCATCGCTTCCATGTACCGTATAATAATCTGATCTATTGAAGAACCGTATCGTGGTATCAAGTTTCTGAAATATAAAATTATTATGCGTCAACTTGTTGATATCAAGTCAATAGTTTCCATGAATTTCTACTGTGCAATACACATGTGTAATCTCTATTGCGAAATGCAGAAACATGAAGCCTGATATTATTGAAACACTGTGCTTTTATTAAATTATCTCCAACATTTAAAGAAATACTTTAAAAACGATGTATATAATGAATCAAGAGCACATAATACGTCACTAGTTATGTGTTAAATTTTACGTATAAATTGTCATTTAAATTTATCCTTGATCTCTTTGCGTAACGTTGCCGTTCCAGAGAGCGATAAGCATATAATTTTTTAAACAATATCTCTCGATTGTAATTTCAATATTATTAAAATTAGTTACATTTCCTTTGATATGTAACAATTATATATTCCTCAATTTTATATACAAAAATATGTCAAGTAATTTTTAAGAAATGTAGTATAATAATTACATAATAAATTCAGAGATACTTGAAGATATTTATAATAAAAGAGTTTTTTATTGTAAACAAAAAAATTTTGTTGGAAAGATATTTAATGTTTAACATGATATGCTTTGTTTTGACTTTTATCTTGTTGTTACTTTGTAATTTGCTGCTATTTTATTATTTTGTTATCAATTACATCATACGCATGTTTCCATTTACTAGAAATTTCTTAGACATTTTTTACAATTATTCGTAATTATACACTGTTTGTGAATAATACCATCATATATTTTATATTTCTCAGAAATTAAAAACCTTACTAACGTATCTGTAGGTCAATGCCTATCAAGGGGTCAGAGTATCACAGGTCGTCACAACTCTGATGCGTGTGATTTTATGGAAATTTGAAATTTAAAGAAATATATTAGCTCAACGCGAACAATACAAATAAATGTTTCACTTTACTCAAAAATATTGACTATTGACAATATTATGAGACAAAATGTTCTAAGTGGAAAGCTCTCAATATATAAAAATAGCATAAAATGTATTATCAAGATAAAGTAAATAAATTTTAAATAATTTATATATATTCTTATATAAAAATCTTAATAACTATTCTTGTTATAAATATTTTTTTGAACAAATTCTCGATATAATAAATCGTTATGCGATCCCCAAATAAGAGAGATGAAGAAAAAGAATAAGAAATACAATAACATTCATTGAATAAAATTTCATAAAAATAAACTAGCTTTGATTTAACGTAAATCTTAATGAGAATATGTACGAATATGTTTAGATGTGTACTTTCATCGATGGGGAATCCCAACAGTTTCAATGATACCCATATATTGAGGTCACGAAGTGGTCCACATCGTGGAAATATCATTCATTCTTAGCATGATAAAAGATCAGAGTTCATATTCTAGGAAGGTCAGTAATTTCTGTAACAAAGTGGGCCACGGTTTTTTTATTCTTTGTAATCTGTTTTCTGGATGTCTTTATTTATAGAATCCATCACCGTTTTATTCTGATGAAGTGCAAGCACGGAATACAAATAGTTATTCGAGGTACCGCGACCTTTACGTAACGGAGACCTTGAAATTGCTCCTGGCATCACTGAATGAAAGTGAGTCTGGTCATCGTTACAAATTCAGAATGACTTAACCAATGACACATCAAATCAAATATGGAAATATGGAAAACCACTTGTCGCGGCTACCTGGAAGTCGTTGAGTTATGTCCTTTGCCATACACATACGTATATATGAGCAGACAATGCATCATGCATTCATCTGTCGAGATGTTGTAGTACAACTTTAATCAAACAGGATATAAGATTAATGACAGATAATGAAGATTAACGAACTATAATAATATACTTTTCAAGTGTTATATTTAAACGTGATCAATTTACAATTATAAGTAAAGTGAGATAATTATCTTTATTCATTATTTTCAATTCTAATAATATTCTTTTAAAAAACAATAATAAAGACTTATTTTTTTACAAAAAAAGTTATTTTATGCACTAAATTTTTCTATATCATTAATTTTAATGTATCATTATGAATAAAATTTATAAGAATGTATAATCTTGTATCATTTATTCTTACGTATAAAGAATGTTTTTCTAATTCAAGTACTAAACTCCAAAAAAAAACTTAGACCAGGCTTTCATTGTATATTTATATTTGTGGTTTTAAGACACTTTATTTAATATATAATTTGCTATTGTTTATAATTCTGACATTAAGGAATGTTTTTCTATCATAAAAGATACGTTATGAAAAAAAATTGTTCAGCTTAAAAGAGATCTAAAGAACTAATAAGATTCATAACTTCAATTCTATAATAAGGATTTATAACGAGAATACATCGAAAATAAATTAATATAAGAATATTTGTTACTAACACTTACGTCAATGATGGGAAACTCAATCTTATATATTGCTGAGAATTGTGTGCGATAAGAACGAATCTAAACTGTAATGGATAAAAAGGAAAGACCGCTAATATGTGTAAAAGTGAAAAAGAACGATCCGAGAATCATCGGTAAGAAGAAGGGGGAAAGAACATAAATGGATTTGCGGTAATCTTCTTCTGTTATATGTAAGCCTACAGTGTTAGTGAAAACATCTCTGCATATAATTGAATTATAAGTGTTCGATTTTCCATTATAAGGTAATTAAATATGATATTATTTTTCTAACGTGATTTAAGTGTATAAATAAAGGTTGTGTCTTGTCAGTGAATGCGAAATTTGAAATATGCTACGAGTATTAAATTCAATAAAGTAGAAGGCAATTAATCATTAAAAAAAAATATACAGATTTGTATTCTTCTTGCTATTTTTTGTGTTATGATGAAAGTACCTTTTAATTCAAGAGGGATGGAAAAGTTTAAATGCATGAAAACTCGGTACTTAATACTGTATACTATTATTCATTTATATTTTAAATCAATAAAGAGCACTCTACTTCCGAAAGCTTACAAAACATAATGTTTGATTCAGTTAAATATATGTCAATTAGATCATCCGTAATTTTTACAAAACTACAGCTCTGTGAGGTTTACACGCGATGAGTCGATTGCTGCAGCAACTTCATGTGTTAAAACTTTGCAAATAGGTTTAAGCATAAATAATTTGCAAAAGGATTTCAATTCATTTTTATGCCTATAATATTATATATATTAATATGAAGTTTATCGAGTTTTGTGTGTATTTAAACTTTCTATCCCTCCTTTAATGCAAACAATAAGATCACTTGCGTCACTCTTAAAATATTTTATTTTATTTTATAAAACATATTCCGCATAATTCAATCCACATATATTTTTCATATACTAATTTATCAGAAAATTAAAAAAAAAATTGATTACAATCGTGAGTTTGTATTTTTAAAAGGATATAGACAAAAATTGTTTTATCTTTACAACATTAAAATAAGAGTTCTAATTAAGAAAGACCGGCCAATATTATTACAAAAAATTGATTTATTTAGCTTATATGTTATCTTCGCTTTATCATCTATCGCAAAGACTGACTTCGATGAACTTGTTTATATAAGTTACATCACACATAACTTTCTTGGAACAGCAAATCCGATATTCTCAAAACAAAAAAATAAATTTATGTTAATACTTTAAGTAAAAAATATTTTCTACAAAGATATCAAATAAAATCATAAAAATGTTTTAAAACTCTCGTTTTAAAACATCTTTCGTACAAACTTTCTATCTCTCTTCTTTAACACAAACAATAAGATTATTTGCATCACTCAAAATCTTATTCTATTTAATAAAATACATTCCGCATGATTCCCATATATTTTTCATGTATTTATCAGAAAATTAAATAAATTAAAATTTTCGATCAATCAACATATATTATTTTTCTAGTATATTTTCTATTATTTTATATAAGTTTAAAATTCATTTACTCGTAATTTAAAAGATCAATAATGTTTCATATCACTTATATTATTTATTTATGTTTTTAAAAGTTAATTCGCAAAAACATTTGTATAATTATATAATATATAAAAAATATTGAATTAAAAAAGATATTTGAAAAATTTGTTCTTGTTCAAATAACTAGAAGTGTATATTGTGTTTTGGATTTATAAAGTGAAAAATACAAAATATATATAATTTTTTTTAAATATCTAAGTATTTTTATTTCACAGAGATCGGATGGGAAGAATGGCGATAGGACGGATAATCATATTATCCGCGTTAGTTGCTCAAGCATTATCAGCGCCAAGTGGCTGCATAGAAACCTGCAACTTCCTCCAAACGAATGTTCGGCAAACGTTGGGCAGTTATCAAGATCATGCGAATTTAGTTCAAGGAACGACACATCTAAATGATCATGATTACATCAGACCAGGAAACTGGACCGAACATAATCAGTACAACACGGACAGTGGGCATGGCAAGGTTCACGAAGAACGAGGACAATACGTACAAGGATCAAAAAGGGTACGGTATTACAAAAAGAATTTTACCTCGTCCTACGGCACAGATAACGTACACGGAGTGAATGCAGCGGAATTAGGCGAATTGAGCGGACAACACAGATATGATTCCTTACACGTGCCAAGTAACCAACATCTCGATTCCCAAAGCGCATATGATCTAGGACAGACAGTCAGAAAAGAGACTGGATATAATAGAGTGCACAGTCAACAAACAGAATCATTGTCAACAAGACTCGATAGTAAGAGCGAGAGGCTGGAAGATTTTGGAGAATACGACGGATATTCGCAGGCGAATCAACACGTTCCCGGCACTAACACTCACGCGATCGACACGCAGCACCGTGTCGAAACAGTTCCCAATAATTGGAGCAGAGCAGATTCTTACAGGACCGACGGTGGTCGTGGACAGGTCTTCGAGGAGGAAGGTCAATACGTAACCGGGCCCAAAAAGGTCCGCTATTATAAGAAAAACTATACATCCAGCTATAGTTCGGGCGTTCCTCAAACCAGCGTTAGCTCAGTGAAACTGGATCAATTACACAACGAAATGCAAAGGAATTTGCAGAAAGATCTCGACAATTTTAGGACTTTTCAAGTCTCTAGCACCGGCCACACTGCCTCCACCACGCACGTAGGTTCGACTCAGGAAGCAGTCGGTACCCACGATTTGCAGACTGCCGAGAACGATTACAGGCAACATTTGGGCTATCGGGGCGTCCCATCCACCGGAAGTGTGCATCATTATACTGATCAGCAGCAAAGAGAAACACTCACCGATGTAAGGCAGCCGTACTCGTATCCTACCGCGGCCGCAAATACATATGACACGGAGAGCCACAGAGCTTATCAGAGTCATGAGACCCACACGTCCAGAGTACATCCCGTGCCTCAATCGAGTCACTCATCCCTCGGTTACCTGCAAGTTCCCAGAGACAGTTTTCAAACGAGCTATCACAATGCGCATTCGAGTGGACATCACTTGGACGACACCCGCCAAACGGATGTCTTGGGCACACATCAGTCTAACGTGCTTCAGAATCAGTTGCTCACTCAGGATTCCCAGCGCGTGTATAATCCGCATTCAAGTCATGCCACTTATCCTAGCAGACATGGCGAAACGCGACGCTACGAAGAGCACTGGAGTTCTTCCAGTCATGGGGGAAGCGTAGCTCCAGAGCGGACCATCGCGGATCATTCTAGACACGGTGTTGGTCACGCGGAAAGAGCGCATTACGATCGAGACGCATATAACGAGCATCATGGACGTTATCATACCGCTCAGGGATACGAGTCTCGTGCACGTACTAGCGGTAGCAGTCATGATTCTGCGTACAGAGCAAACTCGGCGCAACTCGTCACCGGGTCGCTGGACTTGGGCCACGTAGCGCATGGCGCCGACTGCACAGAGGAGACTCATCAGCAATATCAACACGAAACCAGATACAATAGGAAGTACAAGCGAGACGTTTATCATGGCAACGCTCAGGAACACCAAGCAATCGAAAACGAGGATTTCACGCAGCAAAATCAAGAGTTCGGTCAAGAGTCTCAACAATTGAAAGATTTGACACAGCAGAGTGAACAATTTACACAGCAGACACAAGGATCCGATGATTTCACGCAACAAACGAGTGGTAAGCTTGAACTCGGCCAGCAAACTGTTGATAATCAGCACTTGGATGATTTAAAGCAGCAAAGCGAACAATTCACACAACAGACGGAAGGTCAACTTGAATTTGGCCAGCAGACTGTCGATAATCCGCACTTAAAAGACTTAACGCAGCAGAGTGAACAATTCACGCAGCAGACGGAGGGTCAGCTTGAATTCGGCCAACAAACTGTTGATAATCAGCATTTGGATAATTTGAAGCAGCAAAGCGAACAATTCACGCAACAGACGGAAGGTCAACTTGAATTTGGTCAGCAAACTGTCGATAATCCGCATTTAGAAAATTTAACGCAGCAGAATGAACAATTTACACGAGAGATACAAGGGCATGATCATCAACAAAAGAGTGGCAAACTTGAATTCGGACAACAAACCGTTGATAGTCAACATTTAACACAGCAAAGTGAACAATTTACGCAGCAAACGGAGGGGCAGCTTGAATTTGGCCAACAAACTGTCGATAATCCACATTTAAAAGATTTAACGCAGCAGAATGAACAATTTACACAACAGACACAAGGACTTGATCATTTCACGCAACAAACGAGTGGTAAGCTTGAACTCGGCCAGCAAACCGTCGATAGTCATCATTCGGATGATTTAACACAACAAAGTGAACAATTCACGCAACAGACAGAGGGTCAACTTGAATTTGGCCAGCAGACTGTCGATAATCCACACTTAAAAGATTTAATGCAACAAGACTTCGACGGTTTTAGTCAACAAACGAGTGGTAAACTTGAATATGGCCAACAAACCATTGACAATAATCAGCATTTGGAAGATTTAATGCAACAGAATCAACAGTTTACACAACAGACACAAGGATCTGATGATTTCACGCAACAGACGAGTGGTAAAATTATATTTGGACAGCAAGCTGATGACACTCAACAATTAGAGCAATTTACACAGCGAACAGCAAGATCGGATAGTTTAACCCAACAAACTCAACTAAGTAAACATGAATTCGGACAGCAAATTGATAATCAACACCTAGAAGACCCGTTACGGCAAAGTGAACAGTTTGCACAGACACTGAGATCGGACGATTTTACACAACAATCTGTTGGTAAACTGGAATTCGGTCAACAAACGCAATCAATAAATAAACCTGCCAAGCCGAAAAGTCAACGTCTGGAGGAATTCAATGAACAAAATCAAGATTTTACTCAACAAACGGGAGGATTTGATGATTTTATGCAACAAATAGGACACCTAGAAATTGGACAACTGCAACAACCAAAAGACAGCAACTATCATTTGGAAGATTTCACTCAACAGAATGAAGACCTAACTCAACAGACTGGAGGATTCGATGATTTCTCACAACAAACAACAGGACATTTGGAATATGGACAACAAAGAGAACAGCAGAGACCTAGCTGGCCGGAACATAATACACAACGCTTGAAACATTATTCACAACAAAATGATTGGAATACAGACGATCTTTCGCAACAATCGCAATTAGAACAAGCGTTACAAAAAACAAATTTCGAACGAGATTTTCTTCAACAAACCGATCAAGATCAAATAACAACTAATGTAAAACCAGCACCAAAACCAAAACCAAGACCACGATATCAGAAACACGATTCCATTCCGCCACGTACAGATACAACAGACACAATTATTGATGACGTTTTTAAACCAGTTGAGGTAAACCCGGAGCCTGATATAGAAAACTTCCGTGGAAGAATTATCGAATCTGGCAGTCGTGCAACATATCCTGAATCCAATCATCATACATCGACGGTATACTCGACTCAAGGAAGCAGCGTATTTCACAATCAAAGGGAAAATGTGGATCGTTTACATTGGGTGCATAATTCAAATGATGCTACAGTAGGTTTGCAGTGGCATTATACTTATCATCCAAGTGACTTAACTAATGTCGAAGGTTCACATGATAATTATTATCCCCGTCATAACGTTAACTCGATGTCGCAGCAAACAGAAGATACACAACAACAATCTAAACCAATTGATTTTAACCAACAAGAAACACAAGATAAGGACAGATTAGAAAATAAGCATCAAAATTCGTACATTTCTCAATCATCGGAACATGATGAATATAATCAACAATCAGGATCATTTCAACACACGTTCCACTTTGACGATCAATTTAATCAAGATTCCGAACAAACCGCAAGAGTTATTCCACTGCAACGCAACGAAAAGGCTCAGTTAATTCTAGAACAAGAGAAACGATCAGTACCAACTACCGAACAAACAGGAGATAAACCAGAGTCACGAATCTTGCAAGCGTATGGCGGAGGGCCATATGATGCATCGCGTAGTGATGACTTTTATATCAGAATTAGACCGAATCCCAGTGCTACCTTACCACCCATTGGTGGTGATGATTCATGGGATATCAGAGAAAAACCAAGAGAAGCAATAATACCACGATCCACAGTGCGTAATACACAAGAATATGTAACTACAACAGAAATGGCAGGAACAACAACAGAGATAACACAGATGACAACCCAACCATCCTTTTGGAGAAGAGTTGGTGATAAAATAACTAATACATACGACAAAGCCAAAGAAAAAGCTAAGGAGATCTTTGGCTAGATATTACATCTTACTTATTTAAGAATTACTTATTTATGCATGGAAAAATTTCTTTCGCACTCTAAGTTGAATTGTTACATTTATTTATGATGTATTTGCAGTTACCAATAAAAAATCAAGCGAATTAGGAATGAAACTCATAAACACATATCATAAATTCATAACTTTAATTAATATTCTGAATTAGTAGTATTAAAACATTATTATTGTAAAACTAAGACAACTTTCGTATTTTATAGAAATAAATATATATTTTCTTTTCTAATTGGAGTGTTATTATGTCTATTTCTGTATAGAAAGACAGGAAAATCATTACTACACTTACAATTTTATGTAAGTGCTTATTTACATAACATCTCTCAATTATTTTCATAAAATATTACCATTTCATCAATGACACAAAAATACAAATAAAAATAAAATCTACTGAAACTGAATATCATCCTTCCGTTTTGTTAATTCTTTATTCATAATTATATTCTTAATAAAAGATATTAATAATTAAACTACAAATATTCTTTAATAGAAATATTTAAGTAATCCTAAAAAAACA
>NW_017306091.1:696897-706208 GCF_001594115.1 Trachymyrmex septentrionalis | reverse complement strand
GTGTGTGTGTGTGTGTCAAATAATTCATTCCTTTGATATAAATATTATAAGAAAGAATATTTATATACATATAAGAAAAAAATTGCAAAAATTTTTACAAAAAATTAAAAAAAACACTTATTACAATATTGTTTTAGATGTTACATGAATTATAGATATATGAATAAATTAATAGACTTCTCCTGTTTAGCTGAACTTTCTATACAGTTCATCTTTCTTCTTTTTCTTTTGGAACATTGGAGAAAAAAAAGAAAAAAATAAGAATTGTACAAAAAGTTCAGTTAAAAACAATAGACCTTATAAATAACTTTAAATTAAAGTTACTTTTTGACTCACCTATCATATTAACAATATTATGATACAAATAATTTTACTTTAATTATTATAATAGCTTTAATTTTTTCCTTCAAATGTATTATGATATAATTTGTGTGTGTGTGTGTGTGTGTGTGTGTGTGTGTGTGGGTGGGTGTGTGTGTGTATGTGTGTGTGTGTGAACAATATAAAAGAAAATATAAAATCAATTATACAATTTTTTCTAAATTAAATTATTAATTAATAAAATACAAGAATATGCAATTGTTAGAATTAGAAGAATAATTAATATATAATGATGAAAAAGAATATATAATTATGAAAAAGAAAGGATTTTAAAGATTGTTTATTCATATGTAGTGTAAACAATAATTTAAATACTCACTTCTGGAAGATTTTTAAAAAATCTGACAAAGCTCTGCTGCGTAGGAGGATCTAAAAAATAAATTATTACATTGAAACAAAAATTACATTATGATTAAATAAAATCTTATATATACCCATGTTAAGCTGTTGGTTAGGTTGCACTGCCATGTTTTTAACACGAGTACTAAACGAGGCGTAATGAAGATTAATATTGCAAAATCGCTGTTAAAGATTATTATTGAAGAATCAATTGAAAATTTATAAAATTACAAAACTTTACTTTACACATTACCACCATCAGTAAACAAACTCAAATGTGATCAAATCACACATGGCGGGATTGGCGGGCAAACTGGGACAAACGATCTCTGTAAGGCCGGGTTCACATCTTGACGGAAAAGCAGAAAACGGAAAAGCAATGGCCAAACAATGGCTTGACGCTTTTCCGTTAAGATGTAAACGTATCCTAAACCGTCCATGATTTCTTTCTTTCTATTTCACAAAAGAGAGGAACTTTGATTGGTTGCGCGCGTTACGCAAAACAATCGATGAATCGACTCAAATCGAGAATTTCGAGTCTCGAATCGCATCTAAAATATCTCTGTTTTATAGTAAGGCGAGACGAGATATTAAAAATGGCAGCCCTCGAGGATGTTGTTGCCTTGTATCAGAATTTAAAACGCGAATGGACAAAAACGCCATGTAATTTGAAGAAATGTGGAGAATTACTCAATCAATTGAAGGTAATTTACATACTTTATTCACGTTTTCAAATAGGATAATTACTGATAAAAAGTATCATCATAACCTCATTACGTTTGTGGATTATGGAAATGGATTGTCATCATTTGCCATAAACTTTGTTTTCAAATTTTAATGGTCATTCCTTTTGATTCTTCAGTTTTTAGATATGTATTTAGATATGATTTGATAATAATAACATTTTTATAATAATTATATAATAATAAATAATTCAATAATAAATTATTTTACACAGATCGGTCTCACTCATCTGATGTTTCTCCCGACGTCAAATAGCACGGCCAGTCAAAATGAATTATTAATCGCTAGTATGTATTGCTAATTTTAAGCTCAACAGTCATAGTCTTGATAGATTAAATATCATAAAATTATAACAAAAATTTTATGTTTAAATCACAGGAGACATATTGGAAATTGGAGCACAATGGAGCATTGCCACTGAAGATATACCTTCCTTTGAAAGATATATGGCACAACTAAAATGTTACTATTTCGATTATAAATCTGGATTGATGGAATCAGCATACAAATATCAGCTTCTTGGTCTCAATCTCTTATTTTTGTTATCTCAAAATCGAGTTGCTGAATTTCACACAGAGCTGGAACTCCTACCATCTGATCAGATACAATCAAACGTTTATATAAGGCATCCCTTGAGTTTAGAGCAATATTTGATGGAGGGTTCGTACAATAAGATTTTCTTGGCCAAAGGTAATGTGCCCGCCGCATCCTATAATTTCTTCATAGACATTTTATTAAATACTGTTCGTGATGAGATCGGCGCGTGCATGGAAAGTGCATACGATAAGATCTCCATTCAAGATGCCGCAAGGATGCTCAATTTAAGCACGGAGAAGGATATAAAGGCATTCGCCATCAAGAAGAACTGGAATCTTTCCAAAGATGGCTATTTTTATTTTACCACGACTAGCGAGAAAAAATCTGAGGAGCCTATCCCGAGTTCTGAACTGGCAGCTCTTGCGATAGACTATGCCCGAGAGCTGGAAATGATCGTGTAATACCTTATGCAACTCTCTGTATTTTATTTATCTAAATAAATGAACAGTTTTGCTTTTGTGCAATAAAGCCTTTTATATACATATACAAATTATGTATTTTGTTTAACAAAACTTTCGAATTTACCTGCAGGGATCAAGCATCATTTTGATAAACTTTTTCAGTATACTTATATGATACTTTCAGTCACCAGGATTATTTAGCACAATGTACTTTCAAGCAGACAATTTAGAATATCATAAATAAAGTATATTATAAATGTCTAATGTCATGTGAAAAGATTCTTCCAAAGAAAAGTCTCTGAGTTATTGTTATAAACAATGTTATAATTTAAGTATACAGTACTGTGACACAGCATCTCCTTGTCATTGTTTTGTTTGTCATCCAATACCCGCCTAATAACATGAAGCACTTATATGCAAGATTGTTATCATACATGTAAGATTATACTGAATGCGGCCATTCTTACTGGAGTAGCGTGACTACTCCGAAGATTCGGAGGTAATTGAAGAACGCTGACATTATCAACTGTTCTGGCTGTTCGAAAAATAAATTAATAAGAATTTTATCTAATTTTCTAATCACTACTTTATCATAAAAAATTATATATACATATTTTATAATTTCCTGATAAAACAATGATTAAGGAAGATAAAATCCTCACATTATTTATTCTTGGAATAGTCAAAACAGTTGATAATGTCAGCATTCTTCAATTACCTCCGAGCTGTCGAGGTGATCACAAAAATTTGTCCAGGATTAACAATCTTTTAAGTATCTTTTCAGTGTCGCGACAGAAACAGAGTTTGACAGCGATTCATAAAACAAAAAGTGAATGAACATCATTGTTATCATTGCTCAATAAAAAGTCTATTCGACAGATTTATGTTTATGATAGGTTCATTCATCCGCATTAATAATGTGATATAATCTTGCGAAAAAAAGATGTTCTCATCGTAAATATAAACATGAGCATATCAGTGAACACGTAGCACTTGTCTCTATCAAGCCCATCTACGTGGCAATAATTGTCACTGAGATATCGAATTATCTTCTAATGTCATTATAAGACGGCGGTTAATGTAAGTAACATTGCGTGTTTCAGCAAAGAGTAATAAACAATATAATATAATAATATTTATTATTATTACACAAGACATGTAATGTATGTTGGGATAGAGTAATAAGTAAACAAATTTATTTACTTATAATGTCAAGTAGAATGTGCAAGAGTATAAAGTAAAATATAATTCTATATTTTGCAAATTAGAGTGGGTCATTAACTTCTCTTCTATCATAAAATATGATTTAACAATTAAAAATTAGTACTTAAACTATATATTGATTTATAATTTGTATTGCAAAGTAAATAAAAAGAACAGGTGATGCATCTTGATATGATTTATAATTAAAAAAAAAATCTTTGTTTATTATTTTTGCAGAATTTATAGGAATGCATGAAAAAAGAAAGAAGTTACAGACCATGAGAGCTTTAATACTTGTGGGTGGTTATGGAACCAGATTGCGACCTCTTACTTTAAGTCGACCTAAGCCACTTGTCGAGTTTGCAAATAAACCTATACTTTTACATCAGATCGAAGCACTGGTATATATTTAAATATTTGTAATATTGATTTATCAAAGTTTCATACTAGTATAATTTTCATTATCTTTCTAAGTATTCTTTTTAAACCTTTTTTAGGTACAAACAAATGTAACTGAAGTTATATTGGCCGTTTCCTATCGGGCACAACAGATGGAAGAAGAATTGGTTCACGAGGCGAAGAAACTTGGAGTACGACTTATATTTTCTCATGAACCGGAACCATTGGGTACCGCTGGACCACTTGCACTCGCGCGTGAATATTTATGTGCCAGTGATGATCCATTCTTTGTTTTGAATTCTGATATCATTTGTGAATTTCCTTTTAAACAACTCCTCGAATTCCATGAGAATCATGGTAAAGAAGGAACTATAGTTGTCACTAAAGTAGAAGAGCCATCAAAGTATGGTGTGGTTGTATATGAAGAAGATGGAAAAATTCAGAGTTTTGTTGAAAAACCACAAGAATTTATATCCAATAAAATTAATGCAGGTATAGTAATAGAAAGTTTTTTCAGAGTTGTTTAGAAAAACATACATGTATGTTTCACCTGTATGTTATGCCTTTTTTTTGCAAAATGTAGGTATGTACATCCTCAATCCAAGCGTATTGAATAGAATAGAATTAAAACCTACAAGTATCGAAAAGGAAGTTTTTCCAAATATGGCTCAAGATGGAGAATTATACGCTCTGGAATTGCCAGGCTTCTGGATGGACGTGGGACAACCTAAAGATTTTCTTACAGGCAAATACTTATATATCATATGATTTTCTCAATATCATATATATGTATATATGTATATATACATATATGAGTTCATTGTTCATTTATACTTAGTATCCATAATATTATCCAGGAATGTCTATGTATCTTACTTCATTGAGGCAAAAGCATCCTGAACAGCTTCATTCTGGGCCTGGTATAGTAGGCAATGTCTTAATTGATCCAACGGCTATAATTGGCAAGGATTGTAGAATAGGGCCCAACGTCACGATTGGACCGGGTGCTACTTTAGCTGATGGATGTTGTATTAAACGAAGTACTATTCTTAAGGCAGCTGTAATAAAAGAGCATGCATGGCTAGATGGGCAAGTATTAATTTTGTATATCTTAAATATATAAAGCTTCATAATATTTATATCATAATAATTAAAAATATGTAAACAGTTGTATTGTTGGATGGAGAAGCGTTGTAGGACGTTGGGTGAGAATGGAAGGTACAACTGTATTAGGAGAAGACGTTATCGTAAAAGATGAATTATATATTAATGGTGGACAAGTTTTACCACACAAGAGTATTTCCACTTCTGTACCAGAACCGCAGATTATTATGTGACCAAAGACCATAACCTGAGCTTGAATCAGTGAAGGCAATAATTGACCAAAACAATTTTTTATTCACTTTTATTATTTTTATATCAAATATGTCCCTAAAATATCTTCGCATTAAAATTAAAAAAAAATATATATATATACATTATAATTTTACTCCACAAACGATTATCTTGTCTTCCAACAAGCAACTGCTTTATACACGACTTAGAAACTTGAATTATTACACATCAGTGCAAAAATACAAATGATGACATCTCAATAAGGAATTAAACTATTTTTACTGGTAAACCTCGTATTATTATCGCAGCTGCCGTCATATAATGCAAGCAACTGTTCTTAGCTTTTGCTACTGCTCTTAACATTTCTGGTTCCATCTCTGGTTTATCCTTTGCTCCGTTCTTTGTAAATTCTGAAAAATTTAGTTATAAAGAATTATCATGCATATAATATTAAAGAAGCAAATATAAAAAGTTTTTTCAACTTCTAATACTAACTTAGGGTACCAGAAATCCATTTATCCTTGTCTACCTCAGTCCATGATTTCTCTGAGGACGAAGGAATCCAATTACTCATGAAATTTGTAGTCATTTTATCAATATCCGCATCTGTTACTTCCCAAAGCATACCCAACAGGCAAGGACTAAAAATTGTAAATTGACATACTATTTATTTATTTATGTACGTATAAATGGGAATTGAAAATATGAGAGAAAAGAAATGTTTTCGATTTCTTTTATAAATTTAAATGGAAAGAAATTTTTATATATAAGTATGGCACAAACATAAAAAATATTTTTTTTACCTGCATGCTATTAAATATTGATTTGAAACGCCATAAGGTGGATATCTTCCACCTATCATAAATAATTTTACGCTGCTACATCCAAACAATAAAACAGTAGATTTCACTCTCATTCTTTCGATATCTTCTCCAGATAAATATTCTATGCCATTAGAATGGCCAGTATACCTATAAAAATAAAAGAGAAAAATAAAGTGCAAGTAATCGAATTATAAGTAGATTAATGACTATTAATAGAGAAATAAGATAAAATTTTTGTACATTAAAACATCATGATTTATTAACGCATCTTCGAACATTTCTTCGCTAGGTCGCGTGTTATAACAACTTTTCCACTTTGGTAACCAAAAGTCCATAAAAAGCTTCATACGTTTTTCCATTTTATCGAGATCACCGGAAGGATTGACTACGCAAATTCCCATATCTTCCTTTGCTTTAATTAGTTTACAACCGTCCAAAATAGTATCTTCGTGTTCTTTGAATAATGCATATGCTACATGCAAAGATGGAAACCGGGTAATAGGATGATTTTTAACAATTTCCATGGCTTCAAACGCTATATAATCTATGTGCTTAAAAAAACAAAAAAGATTTATATACGAAATAAATTTACATAAATTCGTATTCTTAAGAGCGCATGATAACATTATGTAGCTTATATACATTGCACGTTTACCTCATCAATAATTAAAACCAATGTTTTTCGCTTTGTATTCTCTAGATTCTTTATATATGGCAATTTTCCATAAATAGATAAAATAATATTGTTTGCAAGTTTTTCATGCTTGGGAAGTAGAAATTTAATTGCACGCGCTATTTCCTCACGCGTAAGAAAGCATGCACCTGTGGCTACTTTTCTCAAAAGCCACCTACATCTTTTTGATATCTCATTGCTAGATAAATAAAGAAATTTAATATACATAAAAAACAACAAAATTCCGATAAATATTACTTACGGAGATTTGAAATCCGATATTAATTTGTCGATCATTTGATGAATCTCATCTACCATTTCCAAGTCTTCAATAAGATCGGCCATAAATAACACTCTCCATTCTCTCAACCATACACTCTCTAATGCGCTTATAGCCGACTGTAATAAATTAGCTTAAAATTTCCTTTATTGTTAAATTTCTAACTTGTATGTTGCTCAGATTTAAAAAATCTACCTTCATTTTGTTGTTTTGATTTACACGCATTGTCCAGTACTGCTTATTATTCGTGTAAGTAGTTTTCAGGGCAGATATATAGCCATCCAGTAGTTGCCGAATCTCTTTGCAGACATCGTAAGAAACGACTTGCGTCGTAGGTCTTGGCACAGTTATACATAATGGATCTATGTCAGATGTACTCGTAGGAAGTATTGTAATATGTATAGCATGCATTTCGTTAGATGTACGCTTTTCGTATCTTGATATAGTTGGAGATTCATACGGGACAGTAACTTGAATTATGTACCATTCTGTGAAGGAAATTAGAAAAATTTTAATTTATATAAAAAGAGAATTGTTATAAAAGGCAAAAGATATATGTACCTTTCGGTAAGTCTAACAGTTTTGCTTTTAATGATTTACTATTATCTGTAAATTTTGTCTCAAACTTTACATGTGTTGGTCTTAGTCCATATATTTGAGATTCATTCCTCACAGATTCGCGCATTTGAGTCTTTTGATATCTATGCAAGATGTGTTGTCGAAGTATTACTGCATGAGCTTCGACCAAATGATGAATGGCTGTGATCTCATTGCCAATCTAAAAAAGTATATATGTATATAAAATTTAGTATCAAAATAAATTATTACATGCATTTTTTTTACAATATACCAAGCATACATATGTTGTAGAATTTCTATTACTTTATTATGTAATTTATATTATATTCGATTACCTCTAGATTACAAATGGCCAACATTTTATTCAAACTGGCATATTCAACACTTCCTACATAGTTACATCGTGCATCTGTGAATAATCTCTCTACACTACTTCTGATTCCCTCCAATTTTTCATTCTCGATTTTCCTTCTTGATTTTTTTGTCTCACTTTTTGTCTTATCCTTAAAATCATCTTTGGGGTGACATTCATGCAAGATTCGCATAATTTCGTCAGTAACATGAGCCATAGTTCACTTTCTTATATAGCTTTGTTTATAACAACAATATAACAATAATAAATTCTTTATTGTCTTTTAAACGTGCAAACTTTATAAAAAAAATGAAGATCTATGTCATTCAAATCATTTGATTATTGTTTTTCTAACCACTTTCGTAATACACACAATACAATTTCAAAGTACTAACGATCACTTTGGCAATTGAACTTTATCACAATATACACTATTGTGATTTACTATTAATTATGTTGCACATATTAAAAAATTATATCAAGACAACGTAAATATTTTTAATTATATTTTTAAGTGAATTTTTGTATAAACTTGCAAATTCCAATTTTGAGTTGAATCAGCAGTTACATACGTCGGAACGCACATGCGTATGAAGATTTTGCTAGTGACGATAGTGACATCTATGCTCCCCCTCCCCCCCCCGCCGCCGCAAGTTCTTATCTTTTGAAATATTTAGTCTGTTCTTTTCAACTGAACTTCTTGCACCGTTTATCTCTTTTCTATTTTTCTCTCTAACGTGAAAAGAAAAGGAAAAATGATGAACAGTGCAAGAACTTTACCTAAAAAGAACAAATCTATCCTCAAGAGTGCACGAAATCTTCATATTGCTTGCACTTTTTGTATTCAGAAAAAGAATCTTCGGTTTCTCTTTCGCCAACATTCGAATATATATATATGTATTTATCTCGTTTTAAGTAGTTTTAAATTATCTCTATAAATAAAGTTTTTAAATAAATTTTTTTATTTTATAAATAAATTAATTCCTCTTTATTATAACTCTTAAAATAAAGTAGATATATGTATATTTAAGTTTAACAAGAGAGATCGAGATGAAAAATTTTAAGTGCAGTTTAGTGCAGCAATAAAGAACAAACATATTATCTCCCAATCAATAACTTTTTGTTTATGGCTAAAAAGAGCGCGCTAAATTTAAGTTTGTTTTTAT
Organism: Trachymyrmex septentrionalis; assembly: GCF_001594115.1. Taxonomy (NCBI): domain Eukaryota; kingdom Metazoa; phylum Arthropoda; class Insecta; order Hymenoptera; family Formicidae; genus Trachymyrmex; species Trachymyrmex septentrionalis. The sequence goes on along the minus strand of NW_017306091.1, from coordinate 696,935 downwards.
CACAATTATTTCAAAAATAACATACAAATAGTCCTAAT
>NW_017306091.1:691493-696797 GCF_001594115.1 Trachymyrmex septentrionalis | reverse complement strand
AATATAACTTGAACTTATATATATATAATAGAAGAAAATTAGATTTATTTCAGATAATTAAAAACGCTTGTATATATGTATATATATAAATTTATACTTTTATTTCACATGTACATATGATAACAATATATAAAAATGTAATGGTCACAATACTTGTGGACTCTCTCTCTAAACAATAATATTGCCAGATATTATAATCGAATTACACTTGAATATATACAGCCAAATTCTATACACAATTATCGACGTCATAATATTTTATTTACACGATTTTTCTTTTCATCTGGTTCAGCCAATCTCGTCATGAAATAAAAGTAAGCATGACTATTAAAACCGAAAATCGGATGGTATATAAATTTTTACAAATAATTATTATACAAAACAATATTTAAAAAATGTATGCTTAATCCATTGATCGGAAATGTAAATGTTCTGAATATGTCATTATTATAGAAGAATGAAAAAAATTTCCTTCTTATTATTCAAGAACTTGTGGTCCCACGAAAGATTGACCCTTTACGATTTGACATAAGTTTTCTCCCGCATACGAGAGTAAAGGAGAAATTTCGACGTCGTCTCCTACTTGTTTCGCACCTGCTTTCAACAGCCACTTTTTGTGTAAATTGAGCAAATCAATACGAGCGGTGCTTGGACAATCTTGACCAACGGAATTTGAATTTTTCAGCGGACTAAATTCCTCCTCGCGCGTTCCCTGCCATACTGCAAAATTCTTTGCAAAAGGAAATACGTCAAACACAAACTTTTCTATTTTGATACCGTTAGGAATTTTTGGAACGATTCTTTCTCCATCATCATTAACATATGAAATTTTCTTTTTTGCTACGTGCAAAAGTAAATCTTTCTCATAAAGGTGTGCAATATCCTTCAAAAAGTCGACCGTAAAGTAGTGATTGCATATATTAGCAGCATTGTATATCAATTGTCCATTGACATGTCGAAGCTCTGCAGTTTCTTTTGTTATTTCGCTGTATTCAACTATTTGATAGTGATTCTCCACCTATATTAACCGAAATAAAATTAGTATAAACTTTGTATATAAATTTAATTATCATATTTATTATAGAAGAACATACCTTACAAACTATACCAACGGCTTCAGAAGGAGAAGACTTTTCGATAACTTTAACTCCGCAGTCGGTTTCAGATAGCAAGCAGTATCCTATGAATATAGGATCTGCTACTTTCACCACAATGTTGTCCACGGAATGTGCGTGAACACTTCGGATACCGCGTTGTTCCATATCATCCAATATTCCTTGAGCTTTCAAAGCGCGATACAATCCTCCATTACCATCGGGAGCCTTGGAAACACGATGCTTAGCGTCCAAAATAATTTTTCCATCGAAGGTGAAACACGGTAGCATACCCTGTTTAAAAGTTTTGACATTTTTCTCTTTTAAACCAAAATAATTGCGTTTGTTTAAATATTCGACAGTGGCATCATGAGTAGCTTCGCTAGTAAGGATATACCTGAAAAATAAAATTAAATCAATTTCATTTTCTTTTCCTTATCACATATGTTACATTACAACAACAATAGTTACATTCAGCAGAAAAAGCAGCTTTGCAACTGTTATAAGATTCTTTAATATGATTGGTTTATACATTTAGATTCAGTGAAAAATTAATGGCAAAATCAATCATATTCAAAAATTTTACAATAGTTGCAAAGCTGCTTTTTCTACTAAATACAACCAATGAGACTTGTTGATTCTCCAACTCTTACCAAGTTATTTCTCCATGTTTCCCATATTGTTGTTGTGCCATACTTTGTAAGCAGAGTATTCTTTCTGCTTGCAATTGAAAAAGAGTTTTATGTGATGGCAATGCAACATCATACATCCCCTTAGGATAGGTAACTCCTAGTCGCGTGCCTTGACCACCTGCCAACAATAGTACAGCCACGCAACCTTGGGCTATTTCTTTCAAACCACGTTCCTTGTACGTATTCAACTCTTCCTCAGTGGACGTCTTGACGGAAGCTATCTTGGTCTGATCAATTGGCTGTATCTTGTCATCCAATGTATTTTGGGCAATGGTCTGAGAGGATTCTACAGCCTTCTTAAAGTATGCCGTAACTTCCTGCAGATCAAGCTCATCTATATCATTCTCCAGCTGGTTCCTATCCTCATCCACCAACTCCTCCCAAAATCTGAGCAGATGTTCCTGATCATACTCGCTCAGCTTCTTTTTTAGACGCTCCATACTCTATGTCGTGTCAATAATTTACGTTTGACACTTGCGAACGCTTGTGGAAAGTGTATCCCCTTATCGCGTGTCGCGTTTATCGTTGTGTGCTCTGTGTAAATCCCTCGATCTCGATACAGCTGCCCACGTCACGTCAAGACTATTCAAAAGACAGTCGAGACGCGAACGCGAGCGCAAGGGAAAGAACGAGAAAGAGGCAACAGGTATTCATCGGGTTCGATCGGCCTCTCTCGCGACCACAAGTAACGGCAACATACCTTCACTTTCACAATTCCACGTAGCACGCCCGGCTCGATTTCTCTTATCGACTCCTCCCGCCAAACCGGCCTTCTCTGCGCATACAATCTTCTTTTTCTCTTCTACCATATCTTATAACGTCTTACAACGAGCCGTCGTTTGCGTGGTCGATGTGGCTCGTGTCGTGGATGCCGTCGTTTAGAAGAATCAATTGTTCTGCGACGTAACAGTCAATAATAGGGGACAGATAACCTGTCAGTATCAACAAGCAGACAAGCTCCTTGTTCGTTTCGTTTCGTCTAACCATTTCACAGCTGTCAGCGAATCAAACAAAAGAGACCACTCACAAAGCAGCACGTAAGATTGTACGGCGCCGCTATTGATAAATAATAAACATTACTTTATGTCTTGTCAATCTTGTAACGGCGAAACCGTCGCAATGCCACTTATAAACAAATAGATGTAAACATGTAAATCAATGTTTCTTTCTTCTATACCGGCGCCGCGGCGAGTCCCGGTAAGAAAGCGAACGACCTTGATTCAAGAACTACATGCTGTAAAAATGACTGTCTAAACGAGAATTTCTGAATATTTTTCTTTTCTTTTTTTTATTGCTTGCGTTAATATTCGGTGACATTCCAGATTTCAATTCGCTCAGGAATTAGTATATATCTCATATATATATACAGTGAGAGCAAAAAATACAAGGAAATTTTTTATAAAAAAAGTCTTATTTGTAGAAAATAAACATTAATTAGCAATTTTGTACAATGAATACATTCTGTTCTTACATTAACAAATGAGCTTCGCATATATTTCTAATTTTAGAAACTAAATTTCTCAATTATACGAATACTTTTTGAGCATCCAAATAATAGAATTTTTTATTTTTGCTTATTTTTTTCAGATAATATATTTTCTATAATTAATACACATCTTTTTGATACATATAATTTGAAGAAACATACAATCTATTTTATTTTTTATGAATGAATTGTTAATTACCCAGCAAGAAATGAGCGTCAATTAAACGTCGAATCGACGTTAAATTGGTGTTGAAATCATCATATCGATATTGATTCAATGTCAATTCAATGATTCATTTCTCGCTGGATAATATTTACTTTTTAAGAATAAAATTTTTTAAAAAATTTTCTCTGTACGAACACTTTTTACACTCACTGTATATGTTATATGTATAAACTTTCTTCTCAATATTCAGATAACAGTTTTATCTGAGTCGTGATTTTGATAACAATTTTTATCACTTTACTACGATCTTGCTTTCCGCAATATTGTAAACACTATGTAACATATAAATGTAAAACAATCTAAATTCGTACCATTTCCAAATTCGTACGAGACACATGTCCAACGTAACTCAGAAATATCTGTGGAATTTTCACACGCTTCTATATGTATATATAATCACGGCATACGATTACAGAGAAACACATTGATAAACGATCTGTGTCGCAACGACACGTCGTCGTTTTAAAAGATAAATATATAGATAGATAAAGACTGAAAATATGTATAAAATATGAATAAATTTGAAAATATGTATATGTATAAAATTTGAATAATAAATATAAATAATATATAAATAAATGAATAATATGTGCATAAAATATATATATAAAATTTGTATACATATACAGTGTGTATACATATACAGAGAACAAAAAGTATTTACATAAATGTTCCATAAATAAATATTCATACTTGTAAAGCTATAATCTCTTATATATTATATTGCAGAAAAATTACAATTTTTTCTCTGCAGTTAATACGTCTGTTGAATAAAACTTTAATGATAACACTGAAATCACAATTAAAAAAAAATCAAACATTATTGAGTTCTAAATGCATAAATACATCTACTAATAAATCATAAAATTAGTACAATATTATCAGTCTTTAACTCTTAATTACTTCAATATTCACAAGGACGCGAACTCCCGTAAGGATCTCGGTCTTTAATAATATCTCGTCAGTGGTACAACTACGAAATCCAACAATTCATAAATAAAACAGAAATAAGTTTCCTCATTGACATGAATTTAATTCGTACATCACGCGGCTAGACAATTACAAGACAAAGATAGACTAGACCATTACAAGACAACTGTCAATATATCCTATTTATATATCTAAGATTCCGAATTAACAATCATTATAAACACATGAGAACTGTGGACAACGCCATATGGAGCCCAGCAAACGAGAATGGATTAAAATGGATTGAAAAAATTTTTTTTTATTCGAATGCGTATTTTAAATAGCGAATACTTTTTTTTGGATTTAATTGGATTTAATTGGATGCAATTGGATTGAAAAAACTGCATTTTCTATTCAAAATTTTGAATTGAACAGTATTCATAATTGTGTGTTTGTGCACAGAAAAAGCTAATATTATTTTTAAATTGAAAGGCATAGAGATATACTCCATGCAATTCCTATAAATGAATAAAAATGCATTCAGGATTGAAAAGCATTCATTATGACATTCGTGAATCAATATTTCTACAAATCTGAATCCATTTCAATTCATTTCAATCCATTCTCGTTTGCTGGAAGACACAATTCTATCTGATCCCATCCTATCATTTGTGATCATTTGACGAAAACGAACCAATGAAATATCTCATCGTGGTATACATGCGCCACGTGGGTGTACGATAAAATGATCATACAGCAACAATTAATGATGCAACATTTAAAAAATTGATGTTTTAGATTATGACTATCGCAACAAGAGAGCTTGCGACTAATATAGAACCAGCTTAAATCATGCCGTAAACATGTCTTTCAGTTGATTATACGACAGTAGCTAAA
>NW_017306091.1:684405-691393 GCF_001594115.1 Trachymyrmex septentrionalis | reverse complement strand
AGAACCAGCTTAAATCATGCCGTAAACATGTCTTTCAGTTGATTATACAACAATTGACAGTAGCTAAAAATTGGTAGCCAGTAGTCATAATAATATGAAATTTCAGTGCGCATGTACAAAAAATCAGACCAACAATATGGCGGTGTTGTTTGCTGATCGCATCACGGCGATCACGCTGATCATGTATTCACAATTTATTCCTGTCTGAGAAGACCATAATCAGTCGTAAACGTAATCGGTAATGACTTCTAAGGACTCTAGGATGACGCGTGGCCGTGACAACGCGACGAACAAGCCGACGATGAAACGGTGAACGTACGATAAAATATACGAGATTGATGTCAATCGACGCTGCCGTCGTGAACTTCATTCCGGCCAATCCCTCCCGTTCGACCGAATGCCAAACGTCTCCATATACAAATACGTTTAGTCTCGTGAATAAATTATGAGCGTGGACAGCGAGAACAAGTCGAGCGAGTCGCGAACAATCGCGCCGTATAACGCTGAAAACGGCACTGATGGTGGTGTCGAGGGTGGACCGGTGACTCCGGAAATGGTGCTTCGATTGCCCACTATCACGGATAGTATGTTCCACTTGGAATTTAAATACTGCTGTCTCTTCTTGTTCTCTAATGGATTTATGATTTACTTCAATGGCTCAAATTATCACAATTTACCACTGTCTCAGTATAGTTGTTTTCCATTTAGGAGACAGTCAACACAAATGAATTGAAATGGATTGTTGAGAAGGGTAGAATGACATTTGTGTCGACTGTTTTTTTATTTTATTTTATATAAAAAAAGAGCAGTCTGTGTCTACTCTTTTAACTCTTAACACAACAATGTTTTTCTAGTGTTTTACTACACACAATTGGTCTTCGTGTTCTGGATTTATAATTTTCATCACTTTAATAAATATATAAGAATTATTAAATAATTCTTACATATATTCTTTAGAAAGTATTTATAAGAGAGTTGTATATAAACTAATTACTTGATGCTTCTAATTTTTTGAAAGTATGCAGGATACGAATGTGACCCAATTGTATGTATTAAAAGTTATTAATTAAGTTATTATTTATGTATTGCTTGTCAAATCATGCATAGATAACAATATATTTACAGAATATCTCTGTTCTCCTGAGGCCAATATCTACGACATAGACTTCACGAGATTTCAAATTAGGGATCTAGAAACTGGTGCTGTATTGTTTGAAATAACAAAACCTCCCGCTAGTGGTGCGTAACTTATTTTAGATGCTACATCTTTTCTATAACTATATTTTAACATTTTAAGATTCCTATGTAATAAATAGTGAAGAATCTAAAGTTTTGAATAAATGTATAATAATGCTCTTGCATTGTGATAAATGAAAATGATGTATGTTAATATTAAACATATTGTGATATCACATTATTTAAATGTTGTACAACGCAAAATTGTATAATAAATAATGTTTAATGCATATGATTATGGAAAAACAAAGAATCAGTTGTAGATTTAAATATAAATCGAGCTTTATTAAATATCAATTGCACACATCTATAGTATTTTTAATTTTTTGTATATTTACCAGAGTGCGATGTTCATCAAGAATCGGAACCAGATTGCGAAGAACTCGGATCTGAAGATACAAACACGGGACGTTTTGTACGATATCAATTTACGCCACAATTTCTGAAGTTAAAGACGGTCGGAGCGACAATCGAATTTCTAGTAGGGCCTAAGCCGATCAATAACTTTCGGATGATAGAACGACACTTTTTCCGAGACAGGTTGCTGAAAACCTTCGATTTTCAATTTGGATTTTGCATACCAAACAGCAAAAACACATGCGAACACATCTATGAGTTTCCAACGTTGCCTGCGGATCTAGGTGAGTCGCTAAAAGGAATTTCAATAAACTCGGCATATACCTGAAATTGTACGGCGAAAAATCATAATTTTAAACAATGTGCATGTCTTTTCAGTTTCCGAAATGATCGCGAATCCATTCGAGACGCGATCCGATTCTTTTTATTTCGTCGACAATCAGCTTGTGATGCACAATAAGGCCGACTACGCTTACAACGGTGGGCATACAATGCACGATGTATTGTAATGTGCAGTTTGTTGATTAGTATTATTGCAAGTGATATATATACAGGATTACAAAAATATATCACAGTTACATGTTACAGCGATGATGATGATGATCGGTTTGCACATTTGGCTAGCGTTTGACATTTCGTGTTTCGGCACAAAACGAGCTTAAAAATTTGCAGATCAGCAAATGATCCTTGAACACGCGATTACTGTTGCAACGGAAATGCTTTAATCTGAAGCTACATTTGATTTGTTGACAAATTGAATAGTTCCTATTTTTCTTTAGTATAAAAGAACAGTAAATTATTTATAAATTATTAACGAATCAAAGTGATACTTAATTTTATAGACTGTTTTAATGGCATCTGTCCTTACGCGATGCATTCGCTAGCGGCGAGTATCGTTACTTAAGCACATGTAGCACGTTGACACATGTGGCCTCTGAGTGGAATTACATCTAGTTCCACGGGCTTCTCTATAAAGCCTATTCACAATTTCCACGATAACATGTGCGATGGAGGGCAAACTGAATTAGGAATTGCGTTTTTTCGACGCTTAATCGGCGCTTTTCTGTCATAATCACATAACTTACAATTTCTTTCCACTCTTACACGACTATTATTGTTTAAATATTTTTCACATTGTTCTGTAATATTGTGGAGTTCATCCAAAATACACGTATATATTTACAAGGGATGTTTGACTTTTTTTCTATATATTCACAATTATCACAAGGCCGAGTAATTTATAAAAGTTGTTAAAAGATCGACGAATTCGCTAGGCTTATCTGCGTGAACCCAGTGACTTGCTCCATCAATATAACGAAATTCTGCCATGGTAAATACTTTCTTGATTGCATCGTGATCTTTTGCTTGAATATAATCACTATTAGCACCGCCTATGAACAACGTAGGGCCATCGTAGATCTTTGAGCCTGTATTAGGAAATACAGCTATCTGAGTCGAGAATGCCTGCTCCAGCACTGGCAAATTAACTCGCCATTTGTACTTTCCTGCGTCTGCTTCCACCAAATTTGTCAGTATAAACTACACAAACATAATACAAATATGATTCTTATGCTCATGTCTACTAGTGATTTAATTTTAATCTCAGTTCAACTCTTATCTTTTTAGTGAGAATTAAAAGAAGATTAAAAAAAGAGAAGAGTATAAATTGAATCAAGATTAAAGCTAATTTACATTGGTAGAAACAGTATTATGCTGAAAGTAAAATAAGACCAGAAGAAATATTACCTGACGCATCGAATTAGATTTAATAGATTTGGATAGTTGTTGATCCACTATTTTGCGTGCCTTTGACAGGGTGAGACTTCCATCTACCATCACCAAACGCATAGCTTCGAAGACCCTTTCCATCTGCATAAGATTAGGGCTAGTTCTCACAGGAGACATATCAACAACCACCAATTTCTTAACATGTTGTGGAAAATTCAATGCGGTATACATAACAGCCGAACCACCCATACTGTGACCAACTAGGACGGCTCTCTCAAAGTCCAGGTCTTTCAAAAGTTGAATCATATCCCCTGCCATGTCCTTGTACGACATGTTTGATGAATGCGGAGAATCACCATGATTTCTAGCATCCACTGCTATGACCTACGCATTTATTTTCTTAAGCGCAACACAAAATTATTTTCAAACTAATAACGATCTAAGAAACAAAATGCATAGTCTACGTTAAGAGATATTAAAAAATTTATTGTAATACAAGTTTAATCTCGTAGATTGTCGGAAAGCACTAATAATAACCTTGCGTTTAGTCTTTTGATGGATCGCCTTCGACAACGAGTTCCAATTGTTTTTCGAGCCAAAGAGACCGTGCATTATAATAATAGGTTCTTTCATATTTTGCTTATGTTCCTTCACCGACTCGTACGAAGTGTAAGCGAGTTTTACTGGTACGGTTCTTGAAGAAGAAAATATTTAGGTTAGAAACAGGTGCCAAAAAATAATCCACATCCCACTATGCGAATACTCACAATAAGAGATTGCTGCGCAAACATTGGCGACAAGAAGAATGCAGACTTTTAACCGAGCGATGCAAGGTGGGTTTCCTCCACGAAAGGAACACTGATAAATTTCGGCCTATCATTATTTATCAGATTACAAATACACACCCGCACGTATCTTCCGTTCTTTATCTAACAATCACAGAGGCCTCTGATAGTGTGCATGATTGCTATTTATAAATTCTTGTTATTCAAAACTGACTTAGCGTGCTCACGTTTTGATGTTTATAACATAATTTTCTTCATTCTTCCCTAATTTACAGCATACATTTCAGTTCGGTGATTCAATCCTGATGGATTTCATGGACCAGAATGAGTGAAGGTGAATGTACATTAAGCGTTACTGCATACATTTGTAGGTTTGTAATTTCGTCCAAATTGGATTCGAGACAATTACTTTGCAATAATTCATCATAATTTAAAGATGTAAAATATCTTTTTGACGTTTGTCATATTGAAGATCAGCCATTTTTAAATTTTTAGCGTCATTTGTTTTGGTCTTAGAATCATTTTCCTATTTAGCAATTCTAAAATAATAATTAAAATTAACATTAAAATTAACAAATAATAATTAATTATTTGATATGCTCCTCTTTTCAAAAGATTCATATCGATATTTCGAGCAGACAGAATATTTTGAGGAAGTTCCAGAATATTTTAATCACTTAAGTTTGAATGATATTTAAAGTTAATCGTCAGCCCCTAGAAATTATATAAACAAGTTTTGTTGTAATAAATTTGTTATTAGAATATAGCTTTTCCGATATATGTAAAATCGAGGGGATAACGAATCAATCGCTAGTTCTTATGTGCTTATAATTGAATGCTTATAATTGAAACTATCGTCTTTAAAAAAAAATATATTAACTAAATATATTAATACCTTACTAAAATTTGGCGTCCAATGTTTATTTGTAGACAATTGTAGTTGGTTTTACAAATTAATTCAAAGTAATACGTTGAGTGTATTCGAGGAGCGCGCTATCAGCGCCATTTGTGTAAAGATGCATTCACAAAGCAGCAACCAATCAGCTGGACGATACGGGCAGTGGAGTAAAAATATTTTTTACGCTATTGTAAAAATCGCCTCGTTGATTGGTGCTTTCGCTACTTGACGCTTGCATATAAATGCACCTTAATACCTACTGCCTCCTGGAAGCGATAAGCGATGAATGACGAGCGATATCCAATAACAGCTCTGCTTTTTCTCACGTGACGATACAAAGCAAAGCTCTCATTGGATAATAGAGTAAACTTATTGTTCTTACCTAATACTGCGGTTGCGTTCAGCAAAGAAAGCTGTTTTGCAACTGTGATAAAATTTTTTAATATGATTGGAAAAATTTTAATATACATTTAGATCTATAAGAAATCAAAAGCAAGAACCAATCGTATTAAAGAATTTTACTGTTTTTTTCTGTTGAACGCAGCCATTTATACGCTCGCGAGTATTATGTCATCCCAAGAGAGCGTTTATATTGGCCGTAAGGTCCTACACACAATGAAGGAAATATTAGGAAATATTAGGAATAGGAATAAATATTGAGATTTCAATTTATCAGAAACCGTTTATTTTTTATTCTTAATTCCTTATTTCTTTCATTAAGCCTAAGACACAATGTGAAGGAATAGCGATAGCGATAGGAATAACACGATTTCAACCTATTAGAAATCGAATATATCGGAATACATAGTTCTTGATAGATTGAAATCGTATTATTTCTATCGCTATCGCTATTCCCTCGCATTGTGTCTTAAACTTTATGCGCAGGACCGAATACTCCGACATTGACCTAGTTTCCACCGAGAGTTTAATCCGGATCAGAATGTAAGAACCAATCAACTGCAATCGAGTATTCCGCTGTTAAGGCCATTTTACATAACTTGCATAGCCGCATAATCATATGCATAAAATTGTCCAATCACATTTCTGTCATAAAGGCAAACGTAAAATACGATTGAATGATTTTCTTTATGCATATGTTTATGAGGTTATGCAAATTTATGTGAAATAGCCCTTACAGTCAAACAACAGGGGAATGCTTGAACTGTAGTTGGTTGGCTTTTACATTCTGATCCGAATTAAACCCTCAATGGAAACCAGGCCTATGATTAGTCAACTCTTAAGCCTTGTGTCCACGATGTTAGAAATTGGTCCAAGACCTCGGATAAAGAAAGAATTGACCAATCGCAATGGTCATGTGATCAAATTGTTTAAATGTGATTTGTTAATTTTTTCTCTGTCCGAGATCTCAGACCGATTTCTAGCATCGTGGACATCGGGCTTTAAGATTACAATTCTTACAGATTGTCATCAAATGTTAAATAAGTATGAAAGGAATGAGCGTTGCGAACGTTAGGGAAGGCAATCTAAAAAACCAGCGTGGGTGAAACTAGAGACCCTTCTAGGTGAAACCGGCCCTATATATACATATATGTATTTTATTGAAGAAACTTTAATTTCCGCATGATACGTGGCGACATGCAATGCATAGATTGCATACGTGGCGCTGTGGTAGCAACATGCCGCTGTCGCTGTGAATGGCGAGCGATCGGTACGTGCAGGCGGAGTAGAAAACATATGTCATTCTTATGATTATATAGTAAAATTCAAGCGAAGAAAATGAGGTGGCTTAGCTCGTGCTTGTTTCTCATCTTATCCATCGTCAATGTACGTTGTTACTTCATCACGGTTGACGCCCATGCCGAGGAATGCTTCTTCGATAAAGTCGAATTCGGCACCAAGATGGGTTAGTTTTCTACTGCGCTTCGATCCTTTTATTACGTTTTAAGCGTGCGTCTTCGTCGACGATGTTCATTAGTATAATTTAGATTAATCTTATCAATTGTTTTATTAATTGTTATATGAT
>NW_017306091.1:678718-684305 GCF_001594115.1 Trachymyrmex septentrionalis | reverse complement strand
TGTTCATTAGTATAATTTAGATTAATCTTATCAATTGTTTTATTGATTATATGACAATTATTAGTTTTACTGATTTTTTAATTTTTTTTTTAAATATTTGCCACTTTACTGATTTCTCTTCTGTTTTTTACTTGTATTGTTTACAGACAAATTCTTGTATAAAAACTTTGTATTTTATGAAAATTTACTTCTTGTCTAAAAACTTTGTATTTTACGAACATTTTTATGAAAATTTATCTATATGAATTGTACAAATTTTGCATATGATATAGATTTGAATATATTTTACTTCTCTGATTTTACTTTATTTACTATACTAAAGTTAAATTTATTAGATCTGTTCTTTTCAGCTGAATTGTTTCTTTTTATGAGTTAAACTTTTCTTTTTTCTACATTGAGGGAAAAAAAGAGGAAAGAGATGAGTGATACAAGTTCAGCTAAAAAGAACAGGTTTTATACAATTCTGATAAACATGCCTGTTTAATCAATAAGGCCTTCTTGATTACTTATAATTAGTTGCATATTCACATGTCTAATATCGTTTATTTTGTATGTTTGTAGGTCTTACATTTGAAATAGCAGAGGGTGGATTCTTAGATATAGATGTTAAGATAGTCGGCCCTGATGGTAGAATAATCTATCAAGGCGAACAGGAGAGTAGTGGAAAATATACGTTTGCTGCACATACTTCAGGTATTTATACTTACTGCTTCAGCAATCAGAAGAGCACAATGACACCGAAGGTGGTAATGTTCAATATGGATATTGACGAAAATCGGAAACAATCTGAGGATAATGCCGGTGCGGAGAATCAGGATGGAGATAGCAATCATGGAAAGTTAGATGATATGATCAAAGATTTGAGCACCAGCTTATGGGGTGTGAAAAACGAACAAGAGTACATGCAGGTATATACTAATGGAGAAGCAAAACCCACACGTTTCTTTATCGATGTTTACTTTGTCGATCAGATTTAAACGTTTACGAGTATTTTTTTTTTTTTTTTGGGATTTCAGGTCCGCGATCGTAATCACAGGGCGATCAATGAGAGTACAAATTTCCGTGTCGTGGTGTGGGCGTTCTTCGAAGCTATGGTACTGGTATGCGTAACGATAGGGCAAATCTTTTATTTGAAACGATTTTTCGAGGTGCGGAGAATCGTGTAATTTAGGATAACTAATGATACACTGAAATCATGTGAATCAATTGTACATTTTTCTATGTAATTAAATTATCTCGTTCACAATAAGTCATCGGTAAATGCGCTCTCCACTTTGTCGAGGTTAAACCTAAACTGTTCATCGTTAGCATTAAGGTATTTCCTACAACTGTAAGATTTCTAATAAAAAAAAGAATTTGTAACGGGACGAAATCCGAGACTTCGTGCAATCGTGAATGTTTCCACAACAGTAAGAACGTTAAGAACGTTAAGAAAAATGAAATAATATGTCTGTAATAAGGGAAAAAATACACATGCATCTTTCTCTAAGTGTCAGTTGTTATATTCGGCTGGCGATATGAATATCCATAGTTCCATTTTGTACTTATTAATAGTTATTAGTAAAACATACTTTTAATGAACATTGAAAGTTAATATTCATCCAGAACGAGTTCTTTACCAGTTGTCCTTCCTATCTCACGTGTTTAATTAACAACATTTGGCTGATAAAAGGTACCCGGCACAAGAATGAAGAGACAATCGATAGGAACGATTTCCTGCGAGAAGAAAAAACGCGCAAGGGACCCGATAACGATCGCAGGTCGAGTCTTAACATTTTTCTCGATGGCAACGTTTCGTGGCGCAAAGGCCTTCAATTAATGTTACCCTGTTGAGCAGTGGTCGAGAAAAGAGAACAGAATCTGCCGCAATTAAGGTGATCGATCGCACGTGTTGCTTTGATTGGTGGGAGGATAGCGGGGGGGGGGAGGAAGAGCGTTAAGAGGGATAGATTAATCGATGACTATTACCGGGTTGGTGCGCGCAAGAATACACTTAACAGGTATATCTCGTCGGATTCGTGTCGTATTTTTTTCCATACAAAAAATATACAGTACATTAAGTCTATTTTTTTCTGTTGGTAAACTAGTATACACTTTTGTAACTTAAAATGAGATAGATATATGTTTGTGGATATTTGAGAAAGAGAATTCTAGCACAGGAATAAAAAACAGACCTAGTTAGGACGAGGTCGCATTGTCAACGTCGTTGAAACGACGCGATGACGTAATGGATTATCGATTACGTTCTTGACACGTGTGAGAGCACGTTGTGTGGGAACGTGACGCCGATTCAGGATTTTTCGCAGAGATTCGTCGGCGGATAACAAGCCAGTCGTGGTGAAATCGGCCCGCGGGAGCGATCGGCATTACTTTCCGGAATGGAAGAAGCCAATTAAAGACGGAGAGAGGGGGGGGGGCGATCACGCGTAACGGTATAATTAAAGGGAAGAGAGGCAATCGAGAAAGAAAGCGCCGATGAATAAACCGTATCTTCTCATCTCCGCGCGGCTCTGGGGTTCTAACGAGCGGCGGGATTTTTCTTTTTTTTTCCTTCTTTCGTAAATGGAGGCTGTTTATCGTCGCGGTAAAACGCCGATTACGGACGATGGACCTGCAATCACGCCATTCATTTAACGCTAAACGCCTCCGTATCCTCCGATCGCCATCGCGCGTTCGACATCGAACGAGATCATCGCGACCGCAGCTGCGCTTTGAACGATTCGGAGGAAGAAGGACGGATATAGAGGGTGACTTCGACTCCGATTATCTTAATCTCTGGTTAACTTATTAAGTATAATACCTGTAATATGTCTATCAAGAAATACCTATTTCGTTAATATGGACAGAATTATTAGTCTCTTATTATTAAACATATGGGAAAGATAAATAAGATTAGGGACAAATTATTAATTGCAAATTTTGTTCTGAGCAATCCTTAAATTAATTGGAATTTGATTGGAGTCATCCAGATACTTGGTGCATCATATTTTCACGAATGCACTTTCGTTTACAGGCCAATTCGAACTAAGAATTTGTATTTTCATTTATATAATTTATTAAAAATTGCATTGAAATTCATAAATAATGAAATACAAATTATAATTATTAATGATAATTAATAATAATTTTTTATTATTATTGATGTTGCAGATTTTTTTAGATTTAATGCAGTATTTGAGACGGTTGTTTTACTTAAATTGATATGCTAATTTTCATCATTATGTTGTATTTTTTACATTATAACTATAATATCAGATTTTAGACGAGTGATATTTTTTTGTTCTGAGCGAGACGGACATTTTGATCAGAATAAAAAGATGATAAAATCTAAAATTTACACGACTAAACTGCAATATGCCAAATAGAGACAATAAATGAAACTCTTTAAAAATCCTAAAATAATTTTTTTTTTACTAAAAAGGAGAAAGAAAAATGTATATCCTTTTTTTCGGGAAGTTTTGAAAAAGAACTATTCACGATTTTTAAAAATTCAATTTATTCGATTCATTTAGAATGAAAAAAGAATTCTTATATGTATATTTATTTTTAAAACGTTTGTTTTTTTATGTATATATTTTGAATTTATATAAACATAGTGTTTTGTATAATATATTGTGTCAAATATCTTTCATAATTAAATTTTGCGTTTGTTTATGTTTTAAATTTATATTAAGTGATCTGAAACGTTTTGAATGATAAATTTGTGACACACTAACTGATCGGTCCTTGAAAGAAATCGAGGATTCTCGAATATCGTCGTTCGAGTGGCGGTCTTGTTACACGAGCGACTCGAAGGATACAGAGGATTAATTGGCGGGTCCGATCGCGCGCGCCGGTCTACCCCTCACCCTGCTTTCCCTTCCCTTACGCAGCGGTCCTTTCGAAGGGGTTGCACGCCACGTCGGATCTCCAACCCAGAGTGGCGAGAAAAGAAAAAAAAAGAAGCGCGCAAGAGGAGGAACGAAAGAAAGGAGCTGCTAATTGACACGGGCGATTGCACGTAACGGTATAATTAGAGAAAAGAATACGGAGAGCCCAGGCCGGTGCACCGATGAAACCAATGAACCAGCCACCGCGGCGGCAAAGGGAGAGGGAAGAAACGAGAAAGGCAAAGAGAGAAAGACAGAGTGAGAATATACGGCGAGTGGGGCAATGGAAGAGAGATGGACAGAAAGGCAGAAAAGCAGCAGGGGAGAGAAGCAGCCGGCGGGTTTCGTGCGACCATCAAGGGGTTCCCTCTCCGAGTGAACGAGCCGCGGGCCTATGATGAGAGAGAGAGAGAGAGAGGAGGGGGGAGAGAGAGAAAGAGAGGGAGCGAGAGAACGAGGGCAAGGGAGAGAAAGAGAGAGAGAGAGAGAGAGAGAGAGAGAGAGAGAGAGAGAGAGAGAGAGAGACAGAAGTGCGCTGGTTGAAGAGACCAAGAAGGGGTACTCGACGACCAGAGGGAGTGACAGAGATAGAGAGAACGAGGGGGGAGGAGCCGGAGGGAGAGCGAAAAGAGAGGGACCATAAGCTCGTGGACCCTGCCGTGATCATTCTGTACCAACACGCCGCGCCGGTCGGTTTCGCAGCGTTCCCAGTGCCCTCCGATAACACCACGAGGAAGAGCAGCCGTTCTCCAACGAGGTCACTTCCGCGTCCTCCTGAATGAGGGAGAGTCCTCGTCGTGGAAGAGTCACCGGGTCGTCAAATTGACGACATCTTCTTCGACGTTCTTCTTCTTGCCGCGAGATACGAGGACACCGCAGGACGAGGCTCGGAAAGTGCCCCCACCGGTGAAAGGTGCCGCGAGAGTCTGCTTGTTTTTTTTTTTTTTTTTTCATCTTCCGGGAGCTCTATTCTGCCAGGACCAGACTTCTTCATCCCGAAGCTATCGCTCGTTCTTCGATCAAGGAACACCGGTGGTTCCCTGAAGACGTTCCCGAGATCATCTAGAAAAGGCGATGCCAGGAATCTGGCGAGTCGCGGGTAAAAATCGGATAGCGATCCTTAAGCTTGCTTGAGCAGAATCCCTCGTCTTTCCATGCCGTCGTGGGCAACGTTGACTTTGTCGCTCGTCGGAAAGGATTTAACAGAAAATCGGATTATGGTGAACCGACCATTGAAATGCTAAAGAATTTTAAGGACTTTTATGTACACGACGTACAAAAAGAAGCGCTCGAGGGATCGTCGAATAATGCACCTCGGTAGCTCGCTTTTATCTAGGAGGTTCGATCATCGGATGACAGGTTCTCCAGTGGAACACGAGCAACCGTCTACGGGCGCATCCGAGCGTAACGTAGTCGAGATATAAGTTTAACGACGGGATTCGTTGGAGCAGCAATTAACGCGACGCATTAAGGGTCGCGATCTTGGACGATTGACGTATCCTTAGAGCGGGATCTCTCGCGACCAGTTGCGCCGAACGGTGGCGGCGAAAGAGTTCGACGGAAATTATACCGTCAAGATCGCAATCGCGCGCTCTCTCACGCGACCGCGCGAGCAGCTCGCCCAGGTGCGATCAGGTTTCGCTCCGAGAAGAAATCTCGCTCTTCCAGAGCGTTCTCCACAGCGTCGCGCCGCGCCGCGCCGCGCCGGGGAAGGAGTC
>NW_017306091.1:671442-678618 GCF_001594115.1 Trachymyrmex septentrionalis | reverse complement strand
CTCTTCCAGAGCGTTCTCCACAGCGTCGCGCCGCGCCGCGCCGCGCCGCGCCGGGGAAGGAGTTAAGTACAACATAAGAAGTGGAGCTACCCTCTTTCCCCAAGGAGACAATTCCACTGGTCCAATTCGTACAAAAATAATCTTTGATACTGGGATTTACGGTTGCGAGTCGGAAAACCATACTGGGGAACAGAAAGAAGGAGTCGTGTCCGCAATTCGAGAGACCAGACTGAATCAATTATGCGAGACGGTGGATGTTATGGGTCGCAAAATGAGACGTGAAACAGTGTGGAGTCGTGTCGCGCGAGGAAGGAGAGGAATGTTTCCGTCCAGAGGGCTATTTACGATTCAAAGGACGAGGACCTGTCACGGCGATTCTCGATAAGAAGGCAAGATCGATTCGCATCGTGATCGGTATTATCGCGGAAGGACGAGCGAGAGATACGGGATTATCTCCGACGAGTCGAGCTGGGGCGCAATTATCTCTGAGAGTTAACGACTGCGGCTTGCTTCGTTCCGGTGAGTAATTATTCAATTAAACGGCAACTCGCCGTGGTCAGTTTAGTATATAATGGACAATCTGTCGTAATGAACGTCGCACGATTGCTATTCTCTTAAGATAATAAACTTTCGAGAGTCTGAAACATTAAAAGCGTATTTAATTTAATTCTAAAATAATTAAATTTAATATTACCTTTTTAAATTATAAGATATAAAAGTTTGTAAGAATTTTATATCGTAGATATAATTTTTTATATTCGCGCGCGGGTATTCATATAAAGATTGCAATAAGCTTCAAAATTTTGTCGGAAAACTCGATTTAAGCAGATCTCGCTGAAATCACGCGATAAAAGAAGAAAGTATCATTTTTTTCGAACACAGTCAGTAATTATTATCTCACTATTATTCTCATATTTCTTCACATTCATCTTATTTTCATTCTTTTATTTTTCTTTCTATAATTATTAGTTCTACTTTTTATCACTGCATTAGACTGCACTAGAATTTTCTTTCTCGTTCTTTTTCGCTAAATATACTTTTTTTTACTGCAAGTAAACACTTTTATCTAGTTCGGCCACATAAAACAGATCTATAGTATTTTGTTTCATTTTACTTCAACTTTATTTTTAAATCCGGTTTTTTGTGATTGAACTAATGTATATTTGAAACTTGAAGTAAGAATTTTACATTTGGCGAAAGCGAGAAAAAAAGTTGGGTTTGGTTTAGTGCAAGAATAAAAAACAGATCTTTTGTTCCTCCTGCGTTACTTACCGTCTATCATAATTCGCTTTCAATTATATTCTAATTCATTTCTTGTATATTCCTAGAGAACTTGAGCGGAACTTTAAAATAAACGTTTTAATTGTCACTCTGAAGAGTGAAGTCTCATTTTTAACGATTAAAAATTGAGCCACTCTTTCTCAAGACTGGCTCAATTTTCACTCTTTAGAATGAGATTCCACTCTAAAGAATTTATAGAGAGTAATAACAGGAACAATTTGAATGCAATTATACGGCTCTGAGAGCGCATTCGCGGATGACTCTTATCTTACGTTTTATCGCGAGTTACTACGACTCTCCTCGTGTGTAATAAAAATTATAACAAGATCCTTCCTTGATGAAGAAACGCGCCGCGTAGCGTTCCAATGACGCAGTCTCGCGGATCGAAACACACGTTTACACAACTGTCAACCGTCGTAACAGGATCTCGTTAGCGGGCGGTCGATACAGTATACCCGATGACGGTGTACGGTGGCGGTCCGATACTCGACAAAAGCGACCGTCGAGATAAGCTTTCATCGGCGCGATCGCTCGCCCGCGTTGCGAGAGGGTCGCGACTTTAAGGACGCTCAACCCTTTCCGCTCACTTCCGATCCTTTCACTTTCCAGCCATTGTTCGCGCACGTGATTCTAAATTTTAAATAACCTAATCGCCATCAGACGCATCGTATACCCCGAAATTGGGACCCATTCCGATATGAATCCGTGCTTCAAAAGAATGAATGTCGTGCGTGCAACGAAAAGTATTCATTCTTAAATATTGTAATATGTATGATTGGGGTAATATTTTTCGCAATAAATTATTATATATTTACAGTTTTTAACATGCTTATTAGCAGCAAATCATTAACAGCTTTCTAAGATACTTATATTTGCAGTAATAATTAATTTGGAATAAGTAAACATTTATTTACAGTAAGTAAATATTTGTTCAGTAAAAAAAGATTGTTAAATCAAATTAACTCATTTCTTGTATCAAATAAATATATCTTTATATTTATTTATATTATATTACAATATTTAATAAATATTTAGTTGGCAGTATTCAACTAAATATTTATTAAAATTGACTATATTTTTTTTCAGTGTATGTGTTCTTGTAATGTTTATACAATGTATACACGAAAAGGATGGTTTTGCTGAAGTATCTAAAAATTTAGCTATTACATATAGATTTAAAAAGAATTCTGTTGGACCGACAAAATAATTACGTAGAAATTTCAAGCATGTTAAACAATTCTGTAAAAGTTTCGACATATTTTTAGCAACCAATTTCACATAATTATTTTGACGATCTAACGAAATTATTTTTAAACTTGTATCTATGATTAAATTTTTAGATATATTTTAACAAAATCATTGATTTCGTATATAAATCGTGACTTTCTAAGGAATAATATTTCTGAACGTGCCGGAACTTTCTCACTCAAAATCGAATCTCCCGTTCGTTCCCGAGGCAATGCCTCGTCGTTAGATTTCATCCGTAACGTAATTGACGTAAAAAATTGTATCTCTCGCAGACAAAGATTATTGGATTCCCGGAGAGATATCGCCGCAAAGAGAGAGAGATATCGCAAACGACTGTGGAATCGACTCGAGATACTAAACCGTGTCGAGAATTTCCGCCTGATAGTCGCTGGACCGGCAATGATTTACCGATGTCTCGTCGGATTAATAGACGAGCCCCTCTTTTAACGGCTCGCCACGATTCGCCTGGAGTTCATCTCGCAAATGACCATTCCGTTATACCTCGACTTTGCTCCACTTTGTGACCATCACGAACAATAGGCACGCTCCGGGAAGCTTCATTGATCTCACTTCCTTAGATTGTAGAAATCATTTCTCACGGAATATGATTTTCCACGAATGATCATCGATAGAGATCGAAGAATCCGCATAAAGTATCTGATATTGGAACATTTATTCCTATAATATCTCGAGTTTTGTCGCACCAATAATTTTTCTAAACAAGAGCTGATTGCATTTTTATCTTCTTAGGAAAAATATATTTTCGAACTGAATTTTCCTTCTCGCAATCCTTTTAGCAATAAAATTAATAATAGTAATAATAAGATTTATTGACGTGATAAAATTATAAAATTATAAAAACATGAACGTATTGTAAATTAAAGTAGTCACTCACAAAAGGTGAGGTATCAGCAATTATCGTACAAATGATAAGTATACTGAGAAAAAAATATCCTAAATTTCAATAAATATTTATTTCAATAGTACCAACTAAATATTTATTAAGTAGAAAAATATATTTATTCGGCACAAAAAAACCATTAATTTGATTTAACAAAACAACACTTCTTTTTATTAAGTAAATATTTATTTGTTGTAAGTAAAAATGTTTAATTGACAGTATTCAAATAAATATTTATTTAAATTTAAGCAAATTTTTTCTCAGTGTATCTTTGGACAATCAGAAAATTAGTATGATCGCGCGACGCAAAAAGAAGAGGAACTTAATCCCTCGCTAAGAGTATCGAGATTGTTGTGTTTAATGACGGTCGTTATCGGGTGAATAATATCGCGTCGCAACATGCTCGCTGCGACGATGCCTTTTGAACGAGGTGAAAAGCGCGTTTTAAAACTGTCGCGTTTTACGATCATGCACTACCGCGTCGCATGAAAATATTCGCCGAGTAAAATATTTCGCGCGACGCATCATCGATGATTATGCGGTTCTCCTTGTGTGGGAGCCCGACGGGGCCGTATGACGAACTGGCATTGAACTGGCCTCGGAGGTGTAATCACCGCAGGATCATTTTGTAGAACGTTTAGAAACGCGGCAGTATAACGATGGCGTGGCTCGCGATCCGGACTTCGTAATACGACGATGATGGACAACGGCTGTATACTCCATTACCTTAGATCGGATCGCGATTATTCTGAACTCTCGCGATCACGCGAGGAGGAAAAAGGAAGGACTTGATGTCAACGTTGACAATCTTTCCTCAAGGAACACGTAAAAATCAACAAAAAATCCAAATGATTTATTATTTTGATTCTTAACATTATATTTTGTAATAAAAATCATCATTTTGGCATTAAAAAAAAGTCATTTTGGTTTTCTCTTGATTTCCGTGTGTTCCTTGGATCATGTAACATTTTTCCATTGAAAATAATAGAAGAACGAAATATTGAAATTAATTCGCTGATCGTGAAAAATAACGTAATTTTTTTTTTAGGACGAGAACATAAAAAATGAACATTTCTTTCAATATCTTCAATTATGGGCGTAGCTAAGAGGTTGAACCCGTGGATTAAAACCGCTTAAATGGACTATAATGAGTATTCAAGAAATTCATTTTAAAAAAGGAGAAAGAATTGGAAGATTTATAGAAATATTTTCTGAGACTTCAAAACTGCTGCGTTACAAATGTTAGCTTTTCCAGTTTGAAGAATCGATTTACAATTTTACGAAAAAAATTAAGTACTCGTACATTAATAAATTAAATATGTGTATGATTTTGTGATTTATTTGTAGTAATTAATTAAAGATAATTAATATAAAACAAAACAAATCCGATAATTCATCGATTATCCTCCCCCTTTTAAAAAGTCAAAAAGTCTCAGTCAAAAGACTTTAATTTGACTTCCCTCCCAAATAAAATCCATGTTTTCAATGGCAAAAATTTTAATTTTTCACAAGGTTTGAATTTTCGCAAGACTTGAAATTTCCAAAAATTATTGAACTTAAAAGAATATTAAATATATATGTTCGAACGTTGTAGAGAAAGAAAACAAAGATGCTAAGTGCAAAAAGCATAAGAAATGCAAATAGATTATTACGGTTTCGGGCTAGAAAAAAATTACGTATTCGGATCACTACTCATCACTATAACTCATCATTACTTGGATCTTTCACGATCAACCGGCAGATCTTATCTAATTTGGTTCGTCATTATTATCGAATTATCATTAGTATTAATTATACCATTATCATTAATATTAATAAGTACCCCGTAAACTTGATCCATTAGAAAATCCGTGACTTCCTGATGTAGATATTGTTTATGGTCACGTGCGTTATGATTCAAAACGAGAAGGTACGACGTCGTTACGCCGATACCTCCCAATTAAAAGTCAGTTCTCCCGAGGATAAATTAGTGCGGCTGAATGTTAATAAGGTACCTTCACGAAAGCGTCGTAAAAGTTATGAGTTACGATTGAATGGAGTGGCGGGATATCTACGCATGTACAGTGAGCGTAATCAACGATTACAATGTCCGACGAGAGCCTTTTGTGTTCCTTTCACGTGTCTGTAAAAAGGGACTCTCTCCCTCTCTTAATGTACGTAATTACTCTTCAGTCGTTGCAATCTTCCCGAGTACTCTCCATTCACCTCGGTCGCTTTCGCTCGTTCGATCGGTTTTATCAAATAGCGCTTCAAGTAATTCTTTATCAAACACTTCACTCTGCTTTGCCTTTGAAAAATAACATGAAATTCATTCGACGTGTAATCGAACAAGGAAACCTAATTCTTGAAAAGTGCATCGCATACGAAAACTATGAGAGAATCTATATAATATCTAACAAACTATAATATTTCCGTAAGCAATATTTTCCGATAATTCAGATCCGTTGATAAAGTTCATAGTTTTAAGACGTCTAAAATCTATTCTAAAACACCTTATTTCCATCAATTTTTTTTTATACAATTAGTTTTTATACAAAACAACATATCTTCGTGATACAGGTTGTATCACAGATCCTTCGATTGTGCGAAGTCCTCCGATTGTACACTAAAAGGCAGAAAGATCCTCTTTCTCGAAGTTTGTCTTTCCATAGCTGACTGGTTTTTCTCCTATTGAATTGTTCTAGTGTAAGTCGTATCCTCGTGCAAGACTGTATTGACAATCGTCGACCAGTCTCACTGTACTCGCATGCTTCGCGTCCAGTTCACCGATCTTCACCGCCTTTCCTCTGGCCTTCCTCTTTCTTTCGTCTTTCTTCCTTCTCTCTTTCCTGCCGTTCACTGGAGCTCCTTCTGCATCCCCTGTCCTCCTCTTTCCCCTGCGTCGTTCCTTTCGGCCATTCTCTCGGTAGGCTCTTCGTTTTCCTCTGCGTACGTGCACCTCAAGTGTGTGTACACTTGGACTCCGTCCTTAGCTTCCAACTTCGTTAAGAGGGCTCGAGTCGTCGTCTTGGCGCGCTCCGTGAAAATCTAGAGCTTATTGCTCCCCCTATCTCCTCTCCCTCCCCCCCCCCTCGGAGGGACAGTTTGACGCAACTTGGACCTTCGAATGCTCTCTCGCGCGCTATCTTATCTAGTGAATACAATTAACGACCTACCCATATCGACGACTAGATAATGTGCCCCGAGATCCTTAAACGAATTTTACTTCTCTTTTTCCTCTTGCGACTTTCCACGATTGCAACGCGAATTGACATTTTATCTGTCCTATCTCGGGTAAATTTGCGATGAAAGAAAAACTCGAGATAACGTCAATTATGTGGCAAGCGAGGGGCGCGCAGTAAAGCGAGCAATTCATTAAGTTCATTTTGAAACTCGATGGTTAAAACGATGTCGTGTCTCAAGTAGAAGAGACAAAAGTCGTATAATAATACAATAAAGACATTATCATTGATCTTATCTGTCATTTATCTACAGAACACATAAACAAAAAAATCAAAATTATTTAGACTTTATTTTTATTCTGAACATCAATAAACAATCAAATTTTGTAACCAAAAATCATTTTTACGCTCCCTTAATTTGACGTTTGTTTTTTTTTTTTTAGGTACTTATAAGTTAATTTTTAAGTATCAAATGACATCATGATGTCTAATGATATCATTATTATAATATCTGTGTCTGTCTAAGGTATAATCTAGAAATTCGAAAGCGGAGAAGAGGATAGAGAAGAAATGGAATGTCGCGTC
>NW_017306091.1:666811-671342 GCF_001594115.1 Trachymyrmex septentrionalis | reverse complement strand
TGTCTGTCTAAGGTATAATCTAGAAATTCGAAAGCGGAGAAGAGGATATATATAGAGAAGAAATGGAATGTCGCGTTACTCATTAATTTATCTTTTTTGCCACTTCTTCCTTCGGAAAGAATCTACCGCAAATACAATCGCGTTAACGGACGGAATGTAAAACCGTCGCTAAATATCCGAACGTTTTAATCGCCCTCACGTTATACGATCACATTTTACGATTCGGCAGCTGACGTGCTTACCGGCTTCTGTCGCGGGGATTATGCAAGCGCGACTATTCGAGCAGCCGAGCAAAGTACGTCGTTATGCACGTGCACCTAATATTAGATTTTAGATTCTCTCTCCTTCTCCTTCTGCTTCTCCGATCCGCGTTCGCTACTCATTATAACTATATACCTGTATACGGCGCAACCATATGGAATTGGCAATTGGCTCATTCCGTTGCAGACGGCAAACGGCGCTTATTGCATCCTATATCGCCCCGGACACGTCTTGTTCAGCCTCGAGCCCCGAACGAGATACTTTACCGCTGATAATCCGCGGCTGGTCCACGGCGGGGACGCGTACGCCGAAGTGCGCACCGTTTACATTCCCGCCGTGATCGCAAATGCGTTTTATGCGCCGGCTAATATCGCCGGGTTGATCGCGTGGGCTAGATAGACGGCGATGTGCTGTATAAGTACACGTACTTGTGTACACCTGCGTACGTGTGTATATACCAGTTCCCACTTCGCGGCAGGGATGTATAGCCACCGCGTTTATGGTGAGAGCTAGTCTTCGCTCCGCGAAAGCTGGCAAGGAGCTACCGTCTCTCTCTCTCTCTCTCTCTCTCTCTCTCTCTCTCTCTCTCTCTCTCTCTCTCTCTCTCTCCTTTCCTCGCCACATAGAGAATTCCGTGCAGAAACGATCAAAGAATCGTGCGAACACGTGCCGTGATGAGAGGAATCCTGCAATTGATGTTCGAGACATTTTCAAGCAAAGTTCGAAACATGTCCCACACAACGCAGTTTCTCCGAATGATGTTCTCAGAACGTCCGTAGAATATCCCAGGAGATCCTCTGGACATTTCTTCAGAGAAATGTGTTGTGTGAGATACTGGATTAATGATTAAATCGGATTGACAAACTCCGGCACCGTTATGCTAAAAGGGTTTTACTCATGACGCTATTTACATAATGTGGCCGTAAGATGGTACTTGACGTTGACGAAAGCGGACGTAGGAGCGGCTTCACGCGAGCTTCGCATACGCGGGCTCGCGCGCGTTTCGGCTACGTCACTGTCCACCCGTGGGTTCCAGAGCCAGCTTCGCCACGGATTGACCTCGGGACGGATGAAGGGACAACCGAGTGTCCTGAGAGACGATTATGGTACACCACTTCGACGTTACACCTTGCACGCGTTCGTATAAACGTGGCGTCGCTCTCACGTTGCACAAACTGTTGATATCAGCGGGCGTTGAGTTACGATTCGCAGAGCTGGTTTATCAGTTGGTCCCATGCCAACGTTGTCGCACTTTCGGCCGAACACACACGTTCGATCTGGACATCAAGAAGGATTTGCACGGCTTGCTCGAAAATGCGAGCTCTGTTCGCGTCGAGATATTTTCGTGTACGTTACTGAGTCTGGACAGGATCATATACGACCACGAATGATCTATTCGTATTCGCGTCTAAATAATGAAATGTATCGTTAATGTAAATTGTTAATGTAATTATTCCGGCTGCAGATGTAGACTATTTGTGATCATCTTTTTACATGCTTCAAGTCTCGAGAGCTAGTATACGACAGATGTAGTTGTCTTTCATAGTTGAGGAGCAGACGCGTCAAAATGCGTTTTATCTAAATTTTCACTTTTTTAATTAGAGATGTCGGAGTGTTTAAATGTTGAAAGATTCATGTTATAAGCTATTCTGAGATATTCAGAAAGCATTTTTCCATCGTTAATTTATATGCTGGAAAAACATAGACATTTCGAAGTGCATTATGTTTTTTAACTACACGGAGAGAATTTTTTCTTAGAGTTTAAAATGAAAATATAGTAATCGTTGGACAACATTGTATTTCGAGCAATTTTTAATGTAAATCTTTCTCATTCATTAATAAAATTACAATAAAGTATGAAATAAGTTTGATTAATTTTACCGAAGTGCGCGGTAAAAATCTTTAAAATATTGTACCGCAACTACTATAGGATTATATATTTCAGGATAAATTAAAAAATAATAATTCTGTCCGTGTAGAGACAAACAAAATGCATTTATTTTGTTAAACATTTTTGGCAATTGTTTAGCAATTTTGTTTAATATTTCACATCCTACTGATTGATATATTATTATATTTTTTGTAACGTGCGTAGGTTTCTCGTATGTGCGTAATTTCTTTCTTTCTCGTTTTCTGAAAATTACAATGTTTGGGCAAAACGTATTTTGAAAGTTTGCTACCCAGTTACTCTGCGAACGATCGAGGAGAGAATTGTAATCACATTTTATGTTCTATCAAATCATCGAATTCTTAACAGGTATCACTATGTGAATCTTAATTTTGCTAGCCTCTGAAACATGCGACACGCTGTTCCTCGCTTTTCCAGGCTTCACTCTTAAAGCTCGGCGTTTAATTGAGACTCGATTTTTCCGCTAACGACCGCATGATGCATCGATCTGACCTTGATTTCACCGTTCCGCGGTCACCGCACCTTTTTCGTTCGGATAGGCACGATTCACGGCCGACTGTGCCGGCGGTCTTCCTAATGAAGCGATTAATACGGTGCCTCGCTGTGCAAATACTTGTAATACGAAATTGATGATTTCCTTCGATGCTTGCAGGGGGTGAAGGAGAAGAATGACGATGCGCGGCAATGGTCCACTCGTGATCTTGCGATCGCTGATGGTCGCCGCCGCCGCTACGACGGTACCAGGGACTTGGATGTAAGTATCTTTCAATATCAGTATACCTTTCGCGCGATGTGATGATTTTTTTCCTTTCTTGTTTTTCCAATCAGGCGATCGAAGGTATCAATTAGTTTCATGCGCGTATTTATAGTTAGACGGGATGAGATTTTTTTTTTCATTAGGCTCGCGCGACTCTTAAAATAAGCTGATGTCGAAGGACAAGGGGTGCCCTACATATCGCCGATCGAAGGATGAACTAGCACTAGTGGGGTGCCGTTCTTACAGTGGAAGCTTCATTATCTCTGAACGTCGTTTCATTGAATTTTCGATGATCCGGTTGCCGTGATTTCCGATATTGGCTCAGATAATTTAAATTCTAGTGTACATGGACATGAAGTATCGAGAGGCGTGCGAATGAATAAATTTATTTAAGGCAAATTAAGTCACTGAATTGCTAAACGAGCAGTTCGTCTTAAATGATTTATCCTTCTTTACATTCTTCGTTAAAGAGGAGATCGCGAAAGTTATTTTATTCACATTGATGGTCGTACTACTGTCTTGAATCGTTGAATTATTCACGGAAACTGTGAAAAAATATCTAAAAAGTTAGATACAGATCCAAAAATAATTTTGTTGGACTATCAAAATAATTATGTAGACTTAAACGTTGATGATACTGATACAAAAAGTTTTAACATTTTATCAGTTTGATGCCCTACATAATTATTTTCATAATTCAAACAAAATTATTTTCAGATCCGTGTGTTGTCCAACTAAATTTTTATATACTTCAGCAAAATAATTCTTTCCGTATAAGATGTATTTTTTTTTTACTGCATTCCAAATTTACGTTACGTACACTATAGACATTCAGCGATGACAATGGATTTTTAAATACAGCCTTTGAAGTTTTAACCTACTGCATACTTTTATACTTAAAGTGAAATTAAAATGAAATAAATATGTATGTATTTCAAATTTAGCAAAAACAAGAAATAAAATTTTAGTGCAATAATCCTTCAAGGTAAGCGACAAAGAAGAAACCTTATATTTCCCCATCACGAAAATATAATCGACTCGCGATTTCTCTTCGTCGAAAACGTTAATTGCACGGACGACGATCGTCCGAAACGATAAATAGACATGTCGCGAAGAAACGAATCGACACGATTCTTCATACGATTCCAGATTTATAGGTCTTTGTGCTCACGGCGCATCGTGGGAATCCGAGCGAGGTATCTCTTGTGCCCCCGAAAACCTCTCTCTTTCGTGGACGAATGAAAGCTATACGTCCCCACGTCGCTCGTGTACTCCGCCCTGTTTGCCAGGAGTGTGTCTAATCTCTGAATTGCCATTCCGGCCCCTGTGTTCTATCCCGCGTGAGCATGACCAATCATCGAATGGTCCCGGACGCCCGCGCTCCTTTGTGTGCCGTCCGGATCGCCCCCGGACCTCCTTCGCGCCGAATTTACCTCTCGTACCCTATATCTCTTGCAAGGAAATCCTCGCTTAACCGTCTGCTTTTTTTTTTTCAGAGTGCGCTTGTAAGCCTCCCCTGAGGTTGCTGATCCCCTTAACTCTCGAACACGCTCTTGTTCGGCTAATCTGTAACGAAGGAGCAAAAGTCAGAAATCATCGCATTT
>NW_017306091.1:651016-666711 GCF_001594115.1 Trachymyrmex septentrionalis | reverse complement strand
TATCTCACGTGCACTTCCCGCGTCACCCGATTAATCGTCTCGTTGCTTAATTACTCCTTTACAACGTGACAGAATCCCATTTCGTCCCGCGGCTCGCGATTGCCTCGGGACACCCCGTATATGCGAATGCACGTCGCCGCGGATGTAGCCGCAATCTCTTAGGAGACACGGGGCATTATTTTGCGGGCCTTGCGGCCCACGACGCGACGCGACGCGACGCAACGCGACGACCAGCGACGACGGTGCCCCGACGAGCACGCGAACGTTGCGTGGGTTGTACCCCGTCGAAATATTATCGCTCTTTCCGCCGTACATGCCCCCTTCACTGGACCGCGAGGTTTGTCCGCGCCATTGTTTTAGGGGAGTGTAAAGCCGATGATATATCGTCACCGGAGCGTGTTCCAGAATATTAATGTCGTCTATTACACTCCCTAGACACTCACGCGCGGGCTTTTACGACTTCTCTTTCTCTCTCTTTCTCTCTCTCTCTCTCTCTCTCTCTCTCTCTCTCTCTCTCTCTCTCTCTCTCTCGATCGCGACAACTTCGGATGGATCTCGTTGGAGGCGGGAATACTGAGATTCTCATGTTTTTTCCCATAATAAGTAATTCCGATACAAGAAAACATCTCGAAGATGAGAATTTCTTTTCCCATTTCAAAGTGGTGGTTTTCGCTAATAAATTCCATTTATTGTACAACATTTTATTCAATTTTTAACATGAAATTGATGCAGTAACAGCTTGAAATCACGAGTCATAATCTTCCGATCGTTCCGTAGAAATTCCCAAGAATGAACCTCGATGGAGGCGGGAATACCGGAATTCTATTTTCCATAGTAATTCCGATACCGGACAAGAAACATCTCGAAGAGGATCATTCCTTTTTCTATTTCAAAGTGGTTGTTAGTTTTCGCTAATAAATTTGATTTATTGCACAGTATAGTATATTTCAGGCGAGAGTTACTAAATTTTTAATGTGAAACCGATGTACTAACAGCTTGAAATCACGAGTCATAATCTTCCGATCGTTACTCTGTAGAAATTTCCAAGTAACTCACGCTGTTGATACATCTCAAGCGGTCGCGTCACATCGCCGACAATCCCGACGAGTATTCACCTGAGTCACGCTCGGGCAGGTCGTCCAGGTTGCACCGAGTCGCCGTGCAGGTTGTCGCGACTTGCCGCGTACGTTGCGGCTGAACGAAAGCGATTGGGAGACATAAGTCCAGACCTGAGATTATGAGATGTAATTGAAAAGTGTATTCTTTTAAATCATACAGCGTGAAACTTGCCTGATAGGTAAGGTGACACAACTTTGAACATGATACAATTCTGAACGAAATAAGATTCGAATCCGATTTTAACATTGTTCGATACTCTTCAATACCATGTATACAACAAAAGGGTTACTTCAGGGTTGGGTAAGTTAATGTTTTTTTTTTTAACTAAATTAAGTTAAAGTTAATGGCTTATAGAATTAATAAAATTAAATTGAAAGTTAAAGGAATAAAGAATTAACTTAATAAAAGTTAAGATTAAATTAATTCAAGTTTAAAAAAGAGTTAATTTTGAAAAAAATTATTTTTGAGATCGGAATGTCCTAATTTTTCTTAAAATATGAGATTACTTTAAATAACTCTTACAAATATAAATTATTAGGCAAATTTATATCCACATGTAAGTGACTTATATATAATAGGAGTCACACCATAAGGTGTTTTTGTCAAAATCTTGCAAGAGAGAAGGGTATATGTTTGCATTATTTCTCTTTGTTTAACCTTTATCTAACTTTCTTTAACTTCTGAAACGACTGTTCATGCATGTTATGACTACATCGACTAAATATTTGTTACAAAAAATATACGTAAAAATTTAGAAAATAGGTGGATATGCAACTCTGTTCTACAACAATTCTTCATCTAACACTCATTTCATATTTAAATTGTTGGAATATAATGTTTGTGATACCTAAAATTAATGTGATTCAAATATAAGTGGGAATTGACAAAATCTAGCGAGTCAATAAAAACTGACTACCGTATGGTGTGACTCTTATTATAGAGTCTCTCATCATAAAATCATTGAACTTTTTCTAAATTAATTCTCTAATGTTTAAGACTTTATGGAAAAAAAAATATTAGCATTAAGAAAGATAGAAAAATTTTTAATTAAAAAAAAATTAATAAATTAAAGTTTAAAAGTAACTAAATTAAGTTAAAAATTAATGCATTTAAAAGTAATTAAGTTAAGTTAAAAGTCATTAACTTTTTAACATTTTTTTTTAACTTTTAACGTTTTAACTAGTTACTACCCAACCCTACCAAGCTTGTACTTTGGAAATTAAATTCAAATTTTATTTCGTTCAGAAATGTACTGTGTTCAAAATTGTATCTTACTCTACAGAAGAAAAATACTTTGTAAATATCAATATATCTATAATGTTACATAGATATGTATCTCTTGTCGTGATAATTCTATATCTGTATTGTGTGTTTTTGATAATATATCTAAAATATACATAGAAAGAACGGTTTTGAAACGGAATATATTTAAATACATTTAACTAGATACAGGTCTGAAAATAATTTTGTTGGACCATCAAAATAATTATGTAGAATGCTTGAACGTTAATAACAATTTCGCAAACAGTTTCAACGTTCATATAATCTGTTTAAGTGACTTACATTTTAATGATCCAAATAAAATTATTTTCAGATTTGTATCTAGCTAAATTTTTATTTCAGCGAAATCATTCTTTAAGATTAATATACTTAAAATATAATATACTTAAAATTTAGGATTTATCAAAGTTTTATCATGATAAAATAATCAAAACATATAAATATTTACGCAAATTGTACATGCAGCATCGGCAGATTAATCATTGTTAACTAATGAGAAGTTTATCGGTATCACTGGATAGAAATTGCGAGCATTCAAATCCCCAAATCTATCAAATCCGCCTGCGATTTTGCCAATTACAGGAAAGAACAACTTTTCTAAAATACCTAGAAAATTCTTTAGCTGGCTAAAGAAAATAATTTTGTTTGAACATCAAAATAATTATGTAAGCCGCTTAAATTAATTATTAGAAAAATTAAAATTGTTCGCAACATTATCATTAACGTTTAGGCATTCTACATAATTATTTTGATGCTCAACAAAATTATTTTCAGATCTGTATCTAACTATTTAGATACTTCAGCAAAATCGTTCTTTCTGTGTACTTCCCGGGGATTTTTCTCGATGGATGACCTCATCACGGGAATAAACGGGGGAGACGCGATTCGAATTTGGCTGTTGGAAACTTCTCTCGCGACGACGGCCATCCGTTTCGAATTTCAGATTGGCGGGGCCCTTGCCGACTATACTCGGCCCTCGGCTTCTGTCTTTGACGGTGCCGTTCCATCATCTCGCTCGGTTGACTCACAAATGCACCATTAAGGAGGAAATCCGAGGGCCGTTGCGCGCCCACGGACGCGGACGGACTCGCCGTGCCGCACCGAATTTATATAATCGGCGTAACAAATCTCCAGGAGTTATAAGGGGGCCGCGGTCTCGACGCTGCAGCGACCGACGCGACGTCGCGGCGTTTTCGAAATGGCCGTCAAATTGCACAATAAAGGCTCTTCCTATAAAAGAAGAATCTTAGAATTAAAGATTCCTATCATAGGGACACTATTGCAATCGATCCGATGCTTTTTAAAAGAAAAGAAAATCTAATTATGTCTTTGAAACATAATAGGTTTGTTTCTTTATAACTAAACTAAATAGTATAGTTATAGGTACTTTTGGAACTTATATAAGCGAATTGGAACACACACTAGTGTGCGTTGATGCATATTAAAGCTATTGCACATATACTGATTTAATCTCAGTGTGAAAGTAAAACGTGAATATTTTGAATTATAACATACATATTTTACTAGCTCAATAAAGTGTATTGAATATTTCACAGTTTAACTGATTTCTATATTTATAATAAACACATTTATGTCAATTTGTGTACGGCTTTAATGCGACTAAATCCGTCCAATCGAATTCATTATTAAAATGAAATAGATATATGTTTAACATTTAGCTAGAAAGTAAGAAAAAGAGTTCCAACGCAGTCTATTGCAGGAATAGAAAACAGATTTAGTGTTGCAAAAATTTCTTATGTCTACGTTACTTTGTATACAACAGAAACCTGGGTCTGCGACACTTGCCGCAACTGGAACCGGCGCAGACGATGGAGCCGTTTGACGCGAGTGCCTCCACGATCTGCGTTGGTCTAAAGGGCCTGTCTCAGGGCCAGGGGAAGCTCTGCCAGCTGTCCGTGGACCACATGTTCAGTGTAGCCAAGGGAGCGAAGTACGGTGTTATGGAGTGCCAGCATCAGTTCAAGGACAGAAGATGGAACTGCTCCACCGTCCACGATGAGACCGTGTTCGGTCCGATACTTAGAATAGGTACATCGGTGCTAATGCTAACATTCCGGAAACCGCGGCATTCAAGCGACAGCAATGTTTTATCATTCAATTTCTGTCATTAAAACAACGCTGTCCGTTGCAGCGAGCAGGGAAACCGCGTTCGTTCACGCGATCACCGCCGCTGGAGTGGTCTACTCCATCAGCCGTTCCTGCCGGGATGGCCACCTGTCGTCGTGCGGCTGTTCCAGGAGTAGCAGGCCCAAGGATCTAAAACGCGATTGGATCTGGGGCGGATGCGGGGATAATCTCGAATACGGCTACAAGTAAGTGCGAAACGCGTAAGCCCTGGTCCTATAAAGGCTAAAGATCCGAAAGAGTATGGGTGAACTCGCCTTTTTCTCTTTTCTTTCTTTCTTTACTCCCTTTTTTTTCGTCTTGCGAACGTCACGGAGAAGCCGGGGAAACTGGTTTGAGGCATGTTTTCGTCGGTAATAAGATGTTCTGCCAGCGCGAAAAGATACGTGCGACTCGAGATGTTCTGCGCGCGATCATTTTTCCTAGCCCTCTACATCTGATTAACACAGTGTAACCGGTCTTTGGTATTTGATTAATGATGGGCCATCGTAAAAGCCCGCAAGAGTCAAGCATACCTAGATAACGACTACCGTCGTCATATATTTTGATAATAATAACAGTCTCTTCAAGATACATATATTATCGCAACATTTCTCTCTCTCTCTCTCTCTCTCTCTCTCTTTCTCTGAAAATTCTTTCAGCCACCACTTAATAAAAATAATTATATATGTATATATATATGTATATTTAATAAATTATATAATATTATTGATATAATACATTGCTCCTTTACTTAAAAAAGACGACGTAAAAATCGTGATTTCTGAGTTGTTATCATGAATAAGTTAAGTAAACGTTACCTTATCCATGTCTATATCTCTATCAACTTAAATTATAACTTAACTTCATAAAAAATCATTAAAATCGTCACAACAAAAAAAAATAATTTTTTTAGGGTTGTGTAACGAAAATAACTTTTTATCATTAAGAATATATTTTTTTAAATATTGTATATTATATATTTTTCAATATTGTTTGATTAGTCAATATATAATTTTCCGTCAAGTTGAAAAATAATCTCTCCCTCCTTTTGGGAAATTTAATTTTTTTATCTGTGTCATTTTTGAAGTAAAGAAGCGATATCTTAGACAGCGTGATGTCCAAAATTAGAAAATTGTAATATATTATAATATCTAAAAAATATCATTAAAGTCCAATTCTATGAAATAAATTAACTTTAATCTCGATTCAACTTGCTCTTCATTTTTTTCTAATTCTTAGAAAAAATTCTTAAAAAGAATTATTGTAAAAAGTTAATTGAACCGAGATTAAAATTAAACTATATTCATAGAAGCGGGTATAAAACATCTTTAAAAACGTTTTTAAAACTCAGTTCCATGGTAAAATTAACTTTAATCTTGGTTTAATTTTTTTCTCTTTATTTTTTCTAATTCCAAGAATTAGGAAAAGATAAAGAATAAGTTAAACAAAAATTAAAGTTAATCTTACATTGATGGAGCTTAAGATGTCTTATGTTCCGATTCTTCAACATGCGTGTTGGAATAATATTATAATTAATGTAATTAATTTTTAATCTTCTACAAAAAAAGTTACTAAATACTTAATTATCGAAATTAATACAAACGGAATACATCCGTTCAGATTCACGCAGGCATTCGTTGATGTGCGGGAGCGAGAGCGTAGTTTCAAAAAAGGCAGCCGGGAGCAGGGCAGGAGTCTGATGAATCTGCACAACAACGAGGCCGGTCGCAGGGTAAAGTTCGTTCTTTTCTTAGCTCGCGCGCAAGAAATGTCTCTTTAAATGTCGCGTCGCGTTAAATACGCGTGTATCGATTTCTCGCGATTTAATGCGAATTCCATTGAACCAAAGCGCGATAACGAAACTAATGCGCCAACTATTCATCCCCCGCAGGCCGTCGTCAAAAGGTCCAAGGTGACGTGCAAATGTCACGGCGTTTCCGGAAGCTGTAGCCTGATCACCTGCTGGCAGCAGCTCGCATCATTTCGCGAGATCGGTAGGTCTAACGACAATTAACACAATTAACATCCTTAAACGACGCAAAGTCTAAAGGATAATTTAATCCTTGGTAGATTATTTGTGTCTTGCGCATTTTTTTTTCTTTAAAATAACACTTTATTAATATCTTTAAAATTTCGATACTTTTACAGTGTTCTCTAGAGACTTGTGTCGTTCGGGGAATATCTATACAGACAGCGATGCAATTTTGTGTATTTTCAGGTGATTTTCTCTTGGACAAATACGACGGTGCGACCGAAGTCAAAGTCAATCGGCGCGGTCGTTTGTCGATACGCGATCCTAGGTTCTCCGTGCCTACTGCGAATGACTTGGTCTACCTGGACGACTCGCCGAACTACTGCCTTCCGAATGATACCCTGGGATCACTAGGTAGCTCTATCACTTTCAAGGATTTTACATTTTCATATGAAGTATTTTTGTTTAGGAAAAGAAACGAGAAGATTCTTTCTCCCTCCCTCTCTCGCCTCTCTCTTTCTCTCTCATATATAAGATTTATTTTCCGAAAGCTTGTAAGACATTCTTTACGATTTTGTAACAGGTACGCAGGGTAGATTATGCAATAGGACTTCGTCCGGCATGGACGGTTGCAATCTTCTTTGCTGCGGCAGAGGATACAACACGCAGAAGTCGACCATCAGGGAAAGATGCGAATGCAAGTTTCACTGGTGTTGCTTCGTCGAGTGCAAGACCTGCGTAAAGAATATCGATATACACACTTGCAAATAGCACACTACTATTTATTTCTTTCTTTTCCGTAAATCTTTTTCGGACTTGTCCTCGCATTGTCGAAGATATATACACTTGACAGTACAACGTATTCTGGTAACTGTGGCATTATTTACTTGTTTCACAGTAAATAAATTTTGAATATTTTTTTTCTAATTTAAAATCTACTCATCAAATAAATTTTATTAAAACTTCTTTTTTTCCGCAAACGTGTGTGTATGTGTGGTATGTTGTATGTATGGATGTGTGTGTATGTATGGATTTTATGCAATATTATTATTGCGATAGATTCTTTTTCAGCGCTAAAAGATAAATTTTATCAGAGTATTAAGTAATCTATATTTTATTAGAGAAATTAGTTTGTCTTATCATAAATTATTTGTGGCCTACGAAAAAAAAGTTTAAGCAAATCAAGAAATTTTTTTATTGTGTCTTCGTAAGAATTAAGTGCTTCGTAAACGATTGTTAAATCGACGTAATTCTTTTAACGGAGACAAGTGAAATATAAACAAAAATTGCATTTAGTCCTTTTTATGTTAAATTAATGACTACATATAGAACAATTAAACAATGTTTTGTAAATTTGTATAACGCAGAGATGTCTCTCTCGTGTTGCTTTATTCTAACATCTTTTTAAAAGGGATTTATCAATTATCAAATTATTCCGTGTGACAAAACACAAATAAATTATTTTTAATCCATAACTATACCGCTCTTTATATAACTACAATAGTTACTTATATATTAAAAAGATTATATAACGTAAATTATTTAAAGTGTTCATTGCATTTTTATTTATTTGCTCAGAGCAAGCGATTTAATTTAGCAATCCGCAAAATAGCATAAACGAGCGACATTGTGGATTACTTAAGAATACTAAGAACTTAAGAGGGAATACTAAGAACTTAAGAATATTGTGAGTAAAGGTACCAACTATTCGATATAGAATATAATTGCATTATTACGCAAACGTTGGTAGTAAAAGGGGAAACAAATGATTCCAGAAAGCTGAAAGAAATCCAAAATTATTTTTTTAATTCACATATACAGAATAATATGGAAATATCTCTGGTAATTGTATACGTAAAATTCAGCATGTAAGTTGAATTTGTAAATTATAAACTTATATAGTAACTCTACTTATATGTTCAATCACTGGACAAATCCATCAATTTTCAGAATAATTTCTGTATTAATCTGTACATGTACGTATACCTAACTTAACTTAAATTTTCTATTACAGTCATTATGATAAGAATCACGTAACGACATTCCATTTGCATTGCAGACTATGTCTGACGGAATGTACTTGCCTTAAGTAATGATGTAGTTTTTAAGTCATGGCGTTGTATCTTTAGTAGACTAGACATTTATTTAACATCGATACAATTATTTATTTTTACTCCTAGATACTGTATTGTACAAAATTCGGCATTTCACAGTGGATAGATGTTAAGATAATAAAATATCTTATATATCGATCACCAAGCTTTACCTTACTTGATTTCCACTGAGAAGAAGTAAATGTTATGATTACATCGCACTTAGTATCTGTATGTACACTTTATTGTTGTTCCTTACTTTGCACTTCACAATCTCTTTACATTATTATACAGAGACAAACTATTCGTGAATCTCCCAAGGTTTTTCTGGCCGGTAACTGTCCCAAGAATTTGGATACTTGTATACTTGTGGTTCAGTTAAAACAATGTTATTCTTTTCTAATTCTTTAATCAATAATTCACATTTGTCTCCAGTTAATGCAGCATCAACCTCGATTTCACAGATCCCAGCCTCTAGGCAACGCTGAGCCAACACTCGTCCTATATTAATATAAGCTGAACTATCGGTAGTCCTGAAATATTTACATTACATCAATAGGATAAAAAAAATAGATGAGCCAATTAATAATAAATAATTCTAAATTCAACTAAATCTCAGTACCGATATAATTGCCTCTTCAATGCCCATTCTGCACTGGAAGCTGAAACAACTGGCCCATTTTTGAAATGGCAGACTTCGGCTATGATATAACGTGGCTTTTTAATCAGAAACAACCTATAAATTAGCACAATCATGACATTATAATTAAATTCATTATAATGGAAAAGGTAACATACGTTTTCATTCATTTAATAATAAAAATGTCTAATAACAAATTCACTTGTATTATACTAAATTAATATACAATAAAAGTTGTTATATCTATTAAAGATTTGCTTCATATAAAGTATATAAATAGTATAAGTACATAAATAAAATAGCATAATGTAATCAACTTTGGCAATAAAATAACATATGTATATTCTGTTAAATAATGTGACAATATCATTATTGGATATTTAATCGTTTAAAAATATTTATGTATTTTTACATATAATTATTGTTATATATAACAGCTTTTAGTATGCATTAATCTAGTATAATGCAAGTAAATTCACCATTATATTGAAATCAGTAAAGCTAAATACAAAAGCATGTATATAAATGTTAACAATTAAATATCCATATAATGGCACTGTCACATTATTTAATAGACTATATATGCTTCATTGTCAAAACTAATTATATTATCTGCATTTATACATATTTTGTATAAAGCAGCCTTTAATATTACTGATCTAGTATAGTGCGAGTGATTGAGTTTCCATCATAATAAATGACGATTTCGTCACAGGACCATTGTGACTTGATATAACCTTACTTGTGCCAGTACATACACCCGGGTTTTTCAAGATGATAACCTTGGGGTTTTCTCGCTATCCTCAACCGTTCCAAATTTCGTGGATTTCGATTCACCATTTCCGTGCACGCCTCGATCAATTCCGCGTTGTCGTGCAGTCCCCGGTGCATGCGGGACATGCGAATGATACCGGCGCGTACGTTCACCGAATACATGATCTTTGGATCG
This sequence comes from Trachymyrmex septentrionalis, assembly GCF_001594115.1. Classification (NCBI taxonomy): domain Eukaryota; kingdom Metazoa; phylum Arthropoda; class Insecta; order Hymenoptera; family Formicidae; genus Trachymyrmex; species Trachymyrmex septentrionalis. Next base: position 656,530 of record NW_017306091.1, on the reverse strand, counting down.
TAATAGTCGTTACTTTTGCCACTCGAATCTCGGTACTATAATATCAGTTTCCGAGTTAAATTACTTAAACGATGTTTTCATTTTCTTTCAGAAAAGACATCCAGGTCAGGTTCTCCTTTGACCAGGTTAGGTTTTCCTTTGACCATCTGTCGATTAATCATTTCGAGATACACAATCGACCCCTAGGAGATCGATTCTATGTCTTCAAACAAGATGAAAATTACTAGTGAGCAAATTTACTAGCTGTTGACCAATGAAATTATTAGTATTCTAGTAAATTCGCTCACTTTTATAATTTTCGCCTCGTTTTAAGATACAGAATCTATTCCCAGGGAGTCAATTGTGGATTTTAAAAGGAGATAAAAATTACAAAAAATAAGCAAAGGTTACTAGGTATTGACCAATTAAATTATGAATATTTATTTAATGAATTTGTAATTTTTACCACTGAGGGTTTGAACCGGATCAGAATGTAAGAACCAACCAACTATAATCCAGTACTTCCCTGTCGTTTGACTGAAACAGGGGAATACTCGACTGTAGTTGGTTGGTTCTTACATTCTTCGGTTTAAACCCTCGGTGGAAACTAGGCCAATAGCTGCGTTCAGCGGACTCAACAGTTGAGTAAGCGCTCGCTGTTATTAGTGTATTCTTTTAGATCATCCAATCAGCATTTTAGATTTGGAAGAATGCATCAATAGCAGCGAGCCTTCACTTAACTGTTGAGTCTGCTAAATGCGCCCAACAATTCTATGTTCTTAAAGGGCGTATCAGAGAGAAATCTGGATATTAATCATGAAACTTTTTTTCTAGGATGAAAAATAAAGGAGAGTGAAAAATTTCTCTATTAATTTCAATGGTTAAAATTTTCAATTTTTACTTTCTAATGCTAGAATTGAAAAGAGATGAAAAATAAGTTAAACCTCGGTTAAAAGTTAACCATGAGTTGTAAAACTTGGCTTAAGAAAATGAATAATTCTATCCGTATTGAGGGAATTAAGTTGTACTGGTATTAAATGGGAATTTGGTCGGTTTTTTGTCTTAAATTTTTTTTCTTTAATTTTTCAACTAGAATCATAAATGTACGAATACGTAGATACAACACGCTAAAATTTAGAAGCCTAGAAGGTTCGCCATAATGCTTGTCCCGATATACATGAGTTTAGTGACCCTCCGCGAATGCGAGGGATAAAGCAGGATGGAGAGTAGAGGTCGAGTGGAGTGGGAGTCGAGTGAATACTAATCGTGAGAGAGAAAGAACGAAGGGATAATTTAGATTATTTTCAACGTTTGCAATCTACCTTTTCGCAATGAGTACCGTCGAGTATGGTTTTCCAATGATAGGCGGATTAATGCCGGTAAGCAAAATTAATGTATCTATCACTAACATGGAATTTTTATGTGAAAAAAAGATAGAGAAATCACACTGGGTCCGTTCTATGGTCTCCTTAATTTGTCTCTTCGCGAAAGAACGGCTGCTTTTTCAATTTAAATTATATTTTTTTTAGCAAATACAAGCCCTCATTGCACCACCAATATCCGATGACTCAAAGGCGGCGAAAGCAAAGAAGGAAAAAGAGGAGAAAAAACATCCGTACTTTAAGAGACGAGGTCGTGGTCATAATCGTGACTTCTGCGACGCTTGTAAAGATGGTGGAGAGCTTATATGCTGTGACAAATGTCCAGCTTCTTATCATTTACAGTGCCAGTAGGTGTGATTAGACCAATCGCTATCTTCAAAAATTTTTGTTATAAGATATTGAATTTTTATCTGTTGAGTTCTAAGGAAAAGACATATTTCTAAAGCTTTTATTTTACAGCTATCCAGCAGTGGACCCAACAGATATTCCTAATGGAGAATGGTTGTGCTACGCCTGCCGTTGTGCTTCTAAAAGGGAGGAACTCTTTGATGAAAAGGGGAATGAGAAGAAAAAGAGATCAGCTCTAGAAGTATTAACATTGGCGGCTTCTCTAGTAAATCCAAGAGAGTTCGAATTACCCAAGGAGTTACAGTTACCTATAATGTTTCCTGGAAGCAATAAAGTGGACTATGTAACTGGCAGAAGAGGTAAACCACCAAGCTCATCGTATAACAATGGTAGGCAAGATAAGATTAAATATACTCTTCCTTTTTTTCTTTTTGTCCTTTTTCTTGCACATAAATAAAGAATAAATTTATATTTTGTAATATCAATTAATGTTGTAACTGGTGTTACAAAAATTAATCTGTTTCAAATTAAAACTTGTATTAAATAATAATTTTCTTTTTTAGTTGGAAAAAGTCATTGTTTGGATAGCAACTTAATGGTTCCATTGCCAGCGCGTTTATGTTACGAATGTAGACGTAGTTGCAGAAAAGCGCCATTAATCGCTTGTGATTATTGCCCGTTATATTTTCATCAGGATTGCTTGGATCCACCGTTGACTGCCTTTCCTATCGGCAGATGGATGTGTCCAAATCATCCGAATCATTTCATAGATCAGCATCTATTGACTTCTTGTAGAGTGACAGAACGCATAAAACTCTGGGACAAGTATGCCAATCAACGAATAGATCAGCATGCGGTGAAACTAGACTTTTTACGTAAAGCGCGGGCTGCCAATCCACTATTTCGCACAAAGGTGAAATTGGAAGGTCGCCCAAGAATAAAAGTTCCTTGCAGCATCAAGTTCCATTATGAGAATCCACCGCACTTAGATCCTGTACATTCTTATCAAAATAGTCTTATATGGCCTGTAAACAATATTAACGCCAAGACATTACCGTGTCTTCAAATTAAAGACGAAGAAGAGCAACAGAAGACAGATGTCGAGAAAATAGATAGCAAAAATAATTGTATAGAAGATAAGAAAATTGAAGAAATTAATGAAGCAAAAATGAAAGACAAATATAATACTACTCCAGATGAGGGAAGTGATCAACAAAAAGTATCAAATGTGAGTGAAGACACGAATAAAGCAGAAAGTGAAAAGATTGAAGCTGCGACGGATAGTTCTAATGAATGTAATGATCACAATTTTTATACGAGTAACGATGGTTATAATATTAGAGAAGGTATTCAGTTATTAGAAAGACCAGTATTGGAGGCATTAGCTCAACAGAGACTCGAGCAAATATTAAATCCAAATGGAGAAAGTTATAAAAAAATAAATTGTCATAAAAGAGCAAGAGCTGCATTATTTTCTTTGAGCCCTAAGCCTAATCCACCAGCATTCATGACTCATAAAACCTTCATTATTGGCAATGGTCCGAATTGTGATCTAGTTTTGTCAAATTATGGAAGCTGTGGATTTACATCCCCTAGACACGCAGTTATATTTTTCGATGAAGTAAGTAGATATCGTTATTTTCCTTTTGATAAAGAATTTCTAAAAAATTAAGAAAGTTGAACTGGCATAAAGGATCTCTTTTTCCTTTTTTCATTAATGCCTATCTCTGTTATAGGTGACCAAACATTATGAATTACTTAATTACAGCGAATATGGAACGATTGTGGATCACGTGCTGTATTCTTGCGATTGCACTCGTGTTTTAGAAGAACAAATAAAAGAGGAAAAGACTGATAAAGTAATATGCGTCACTAAGGAGGAAGAAACTTCTGATATAATAAAAACGATTCTGCACAAGGAAAAAACTTGTTTGGAAGAAAATGTGCATACACATGAAAGAATATTATGCAAGTGTAATATAAAGCGTGATTCAAGCGATCTAGAGGAAGGATGGGAAGGAAGTGCAATCATTGCACATGGTTCAACTATTAGTTTCGGATGTCTCATGTTCGTATTTAACACATTAGATATGTATGTAGATAGATGAAACTGTTGATGATAATGTAAAATATTGTACAAAGGAAATTTTATAAAGCGATACAAAATAAATTAATAGCATTTCTTGCGCTTGCAGGAGTATCTTTTTATTTTCTTTTTTTTTTTTACAAAATGATTAAGATTCATTTAGTTCGTTATCTTCTGGTCCGTCAAAGTCTTTAACTTTTATATCTTCGTCTTCACCATATTGTATGGTATTATCGATGGTTAATTTTATGTCTGCGATACTTTCCTCATTCTTAATATTTAATGGTAAGAAACGCACTAAGCTATAATCTGCTATAATTTTACCAATATTTTCTGTAAGACTGCGATACTTCTCGTTCCACGGATCTTCTTCTGCATCTAATAAACTATGTGGATCGGGATCAAAGTAGCTGTCTAATTTTTTCCGTGCGCTCTTCGATATCAAGTCCATTTTGCTAAGAATATTAATATGTGGAATTTCCAAGTTTATCATTACACTAAGAGCAGCCAGAGTTCCTGATATAAACTTTGATGCATCTATCATAAATTGAACGTCTATCAGAAACACTCCACATATACGGAAATTAAGTTTTTGCAGGGTAGCTATCAGCTCTCGTATCACAGTCATGTGAGTATACAACTCAATTTGTCCAGGACAGTCAAATATTATATAATCGTCATCTACATCACCTAATTTCTCTTCTAGCCAACTTGAATTTTCGACCAAGTACCTATAAAAAAAGCATGATTTTTATTGCATAAAAATATTAAAAGTAATAATAGATTAATGTCTAGCTCTATGTGAAAGTGATGGACATCATTGATAAATTATAGATTTATCTCCTTATTTTATATATTAATTTTACAAAGATGGATTGAAAAATTAAGTTGTGAGTAAGAATTATGAAATGACAATAGCAAAATTAAGTAAACTCAAAACATATATTTCAATAAAATATCAAAATATAAAAAAATAATATATTTAATGAAAATTAAATAACTTACTCCATGCAGAATACAAGTCCACCATTGGGTCCAAAGTTGAATTCATCATCTTCCATAGTATCATCTAATTGAATTAAATCTCTTATATCTGCTAAGGGTTCATAATTGAAATATTCTGCTGCAGGATCTAAATTCACAATATCTACTGTTTTTCTCGAATCAACAGCATGTCGTTGCATAACTGAACAGTAAGTAGACTATTTAAAAACAAAGATAAATTCAAATATTAACAGAATTGTTCAACTTAGATGACTATTAGTATTCAATTAATATGAAATTAATAAACAATTCAAATTTATTACCTTGCCGCTGCCGGCTGGACCCATTACTAGCTGTGCATATCTCATTTTGACAAGAAAATATATATGTTTGTGTTGGTAAGTGTACAATTAATAACACCGCTTATGCACTGCTAATTTTTACATTCTATACAAATTATTCTATTGAAAGAAAAATTGCACAACACTAAAGTAAATTGGAAGCAACAGAATGACATTACTTCACGCAGAAAAAACGCGTAAATAAAACCTAACCTAGACCGAACTCGAGTGACGTCTCAAGTTTCTCTCTAAAAACACCAGTTTTATATCTAGTTTTATATCTAGATACCAACAAAGAGAAAAAAAGTACTAGGCAACGTATAGTAATAAATATCTATTATCTAATACGAGACCTTGTGTGTGTTTCCTAGATACCGTATTTATGACTTGAATT
>NW_017306091.1:646904-650916 GCF_001594115.1 Trachymyrmex septentrionalis | reverse complement strand
TTAAGAGTCCAAATAAATAAACAAATTCAAAGGACTCTTTCAAAACATAATAACAAAACTCAATCAGCGGGCGAAGTAAGAGTCAACCACATTTTTTAATTTTTACATAAAATTATATATTGTATTAAACGCGATGAAACATCACGCCAAAAATTAATAAATAATAAAACTATAAACTAATACATTACAAGTAACAAGTTTGAATCATTATATTATTTAATTCATTATTATTATTAATTTCATTATTTGAATTTATTCTGATAAGATGGCTCAGGATAAAATTCAAATTTGACACACCAATTTCAAATTCTATGAGACTTTGTTGTTGGAAGAAACAATAAAAAATTTTTTTTACGCAGAATCTTTTTGTACATATAGAGACAGTAAACTTATTAAATGATACTAATTTATTCTAAAAATTTAATTAACACATTCATACTCAATTTATTATTTCAATAATTCTATTTATTATCCAATTTTGAACAATATACATATATTAGATATCATTCTTATATGTTCACATATAAAAATGAACAAGTATTAATTATAAAATTTCTCAAGATGCTTCTAATGTTGTCGTTGTATCATTTATCTTTGTTTCTCGTTCCATGACCATTTTTTCTAAACTACTTGGCAAATTTATTCCAATTAAGGCACTTAGTACGCTTTTCTTTGGCACACCAGCATCCTTCCGCTTTTTTCGTTGTATCTTATTTTTCTTCCTCTCCTTGGGTTTGTAATGACGTTGAATATGTTGTATCAAACTTGCCTTCGTCGTAAGTCCCATGGAGCATATGTCGCAATAAAATTTTTTTCCAAGATGAATAGCCTTTACATGCTCATCTAAATTAGATTTAAAAAAGTAAAATTTATGACAATTGTCATATGGGCATGGCAGAACCAATCTGTCTTCAAAATGTATTTTACAGTGTTTTCTTAGATAGTCTCTTTTGAGAAAAACTTTGCCACAAGTGTCGCATTTATAATCTGAAATAAAAATTTTGTTCTACTAGATTACATTCTTATGACATATTTAACCTTCTATAATACATACTTGTTACATGTTTTGCTTTTATATGCGCATTTAGAAGCATCAAGTTTTTAAATTCCTCTGAGCACTCAGAACAAGAATAATGTTTCTCATGTATCTTTCGATGCCGGTCCAATATAGACAAAGTTCCAAAACTTTTAGTACATTTATCACACTTATACATAGATCCTGAATGCTGTTCAGCTTGATGATTGACTAATTGATATCTCTTGTTAAAAGATATGCCGCATTCTTTACAGGAGAGTTTCTTCTCGCTGTGCACACGCTTGTAATGACGTTTCAAATTATATAAAGTACTCATCAGCATTGAACATTCATTACATCTGAAATTGATATAGTGATATATAAACTATATACATACATATATATGTATGTACACACACACACACACACACACACACACACACACACACACACACACACACACACACACACATCTTTTCTAAGTCCCATTAAAGAATATGCTAATGTATACAAACTTGTAAACTTTCTTCACAGAGTAATGCGTTTCCAAGTGTCTTCTTAAATGAGACGAATTCGTATATGATTTTGTACATCCTGGATGCGCACATTTGTAAGGTCTCTATCAAACAGAATTGTTGATTATCAAACATTAATGTATCACATAATAATATCACTTTCATGTTCATGCTATTACCTCTCCAGTATGAGATTTTGTGTGCCTTTCCAATCTGTTAGGTCGTAAAAACGTAGCACTGCAGTTAGGATAATTACATTTGTACTTTTTCTGGCTCTTCTTATTTTCAATATCAATGTCATGTCCAGTTTGACAATCGGATGTAATGTTATTGTTATCGTGATCCCCCATTTGACCCATTTTGATATCACTCCAGTATTTCAGTTAATTAATATCCTTTGAATTAAAAGAGTACGAAACATTTAATAACATTATATATATATATATATATATATATATATATATATATGTAAACATCCACTATTAAAATCCACAAAATTTATGAATTAAAGCTATTTAACAAGACATAGTTAATTTTATTTATTTATATTTCATATCCAATAATGGAACAACTTAAATTACATTTCACGTGTTTACATCCGATAACACCACGTGAGAAACGTACCTTTACTTACTTTAGACTTTAACTGAAAATACGCAACATACTAAATAGAAACATCAAATGTGAAATGAGTATATTAAAAAAGCGTAATTTAAAAAAAACGCCGCTTTTATAATTTTGTCTTAATTAACTGACAAGTCATAGCTGATAAAACTTTAACTTATACGTGCTCTTACAGGTTAGATAAGGTTAGAAAATCCAAATATGCCAGACGTGCCGACATTTGCGCATGCGTGCTCGATCGATTTGACTTGCGCGAATGTGACGTGATATTTCAATTCAAAATAGTCTTCCTTCACTTTGATGTTTTCAAGCTCGCAGCTACTCAATATTGTTAATTCATATATTGTCAGTTGTTAATTCACTCTTCTTTAGCAAAAACTTCTTGGATTTCTTGTATTTCATTTGTATTTCATTCACAGGATTATGTATCATTATCTCCCAGCAAACAAGAATGGATTAAAATGGATTAAAATTTTTTTCTATTCGGATGCGTATTTTAAATAGCGAATACTTTTTATTGGATTTAATTGGATTCAATTGGATTTAATTAGATTCAATTGGATGTAATTGGATTGAAAAACTGCCTATTCAAAACTTTGAATTGAACAGTATTCACAATGCACAGAAAAAGCTAATATTATTTTTAGATTGAAAGGCATAGAGATATGCTCCATGCAATTCCTATAAATGAATAAAAATGCCTTCAGGATTGAAAAGCATTTATTTTAACATTCATGAATCAATATTTCTGAAAATCTGAATTCATTTCAATTTATTTCAATCCATTCTCGTTTGCTGAGCTATTTTATTTTAAGTAAAAAGTATCAACACATATATATACCCTACCGAAAATAAAAATCGGAGGAGAATAAGAATGATAATGTCAATTTGACATCATATTAATCGATTATTGACCGAATTTATGTTATTTTTTTTGTTATAATTTAGTCACTATAATATTATTTTAATTTTCTTATTCGTGAATGATAGAAACATTAATGAAGCTTCAAGGAGGCGAAAATGAAACAATGAAATGTACGTAAAGAGGTATTTACTTTTTTTTTTGTCTTATTGTCGCAATTTTCGCTTACTAAAGATTTATTATCTATACTTAATTTTATTATTCTCTCCTATACGTTCGACTTACGTTTCGATTTTTATTTTCAATAGATATATTACAAAGAATAAATCTATTAATAATAAAAAATTAATTATTTGATTTTAACAGAATTTTGGATTTCTTGTATTTTCTCTCTTTTTCTCCAATGTATTTATTATGAACTTATTAATTATATATATATATTGTATATATAGCTTGACACGTATGTCAAATTATTTAAATAAAAGTTTAAAATTTTGTAAACAATTTTCAATTAATTGCTAATTAAGTTACTCAAAGTCTGGTTGTTCTAAATAATGTGCTCGAGAAACACTTAACTTACTATTCGATAAAGATGACGGAGATTTGATTTTTCCTCGAAACCGATAACGGAAAACGTCATGTTCGCTCTTCTTAGACACATACCGTAATAAATCAGTACGATATATATACATTTGTGTTTAAACTAATCGGAATGCTATGTGCGCCTGCGGGAATTTAGGTCACCAAAGGCCACGACTGTAATTGGGCCAAGCATGTACCCTATGCCCCATCGATGTTTTATAAAAGCACTTTTTTCTGATGTTTACTCATTGCAATTATGACTTGATAAAATTATAAGGCAAATTATTGTTTCCTAAAGTATATAATACTTTTTAATTATCTACAGTTTGGGATACGTCGAGTTTTTGTTTGTCTCCATTGCAATTTTTAACATTGACATTTTTTTGTCTAATCAAACAGAAAAAGAGAGGGGAG
>NW_017306091.1:646454-646804 GCF_001594115.1 Trachymyrmex septentrionalis | reverse complement strand
AGAGAGAGAGAGAGAGAGAGAGAGAGAGAGAGAGAGAAGAAGAAGAAGAAGAAGAAGAAGAGAGGAAGAAACAGAAGTTCTTATTTTACTTCATTTATTGATATATGTTTGCCCTTCTTATTTCATCCCACAGAATGTATTCCCAAAATGTTAGACGAAAAAGTAAAAGACATCTAATGTATTTGGTGAATAAAACTTGCAAAATGACGTGGCACATATGTACGTAATAAATGAATGAAATTTAGAATACGGATTTCGTCATTGCCAGATGGAGAGGAATCTGGCAAAGTCAATCGTCCAAAAAAAGATAGTGATACTTTTTTATTAATCGAAATATTCATCATTATACA
>NW_017306091.1:643392-646354 GCF_001594115.1 Trachymyrmex septentrionalis | reverse complement strand
AAACAGAAGTTCATTCTTATTTTACTTCATTTATTGATATATGTTTGCCCTTCTTATTTCATCCCACAGAATGTATTCCCAAAATGTTAGACGAAAAAGTAAAAGACATCTAATGTATTTGGTGAATAAAACTTGCAAAATGACGTGGCACATATGTACGTAATAAATGAATGAAATTTAGAATACGGATTTCGTCATTGCCAGATGGAGAGGAATCTGGCAAAGTCAATCGTCCAAAAAAAGATAGTGATACTTTTTTATTAATCGAAATATTCATCATTATAATATGAAGAAGTACAGTATTGACACTGAGATGTAAATAGAAATATAAGAAGACCAACTGTGTAATAGTGTCGTGGAGACTAACGGCGATTTGGCGATTTATTTCAGGCACGCTCTAAACAGGTCAGATAGAATTTTGCCAGTTTGAATTTCAGAGATCTTTTCAAACTGTATATAGCGTTCCTTTTTCCCTCCAAGATATGAACTTTCGTTAATGTATGACAATTTTGATATCAGCATACGATTGTACCCTTGAGCTTTACATCTCAATAATCGGGATTGGGAATGATTGTGAATCTATATAATGGGAGAGGATGAAGAGAAGAGCAGGTAGAGAGAGAGAGAAGAGGAAGAGAGAGCGATGCCAGCTATTTTATCCCCACTTCGAAATCGTTGAGGGCTACGGGACCACGTGATCGACCAGCAGAATTCGCGGTGTCCGCCGAAAATCTAAATCCGTCCGAGCCGGGGAAGAAGAAGAGACCACCGTCTTGGCCTGCGCGACACGAAACAGCCGCTGCGATCGAGATAGTTCATAATCGCCCGTGGCTCGCGGCGGATCGATCGAGGGATCGCGCGCGAGTGTAAAATCCGCGCGAAATCTCCTTTTTTTCCGCCGTTTTCATTTTTGCGAGCAAAGGAGGATAAGAGAAAGAAAGAAAGAAAGTGAAAGAGAAACGGGAAGAAATCGCGGAGAAAGTTCACTGTTTTCGCTCTCCTTCTTTCTGTTTCCCGGGAAAACGAGAGAACGGCAGCCACGACGGCGGCCCATTCGTCGTGAAATCGCTCGAGGAACATGATCCGCGTGGACGAATCAGACCCAGTGGGAGGTAAGAGAAGAGGATAAAAGAACGGGAAATAATTATTTTTACCGAACAAAACAATATTAGAATAATGGAAAAGGGGAAGACATTTTTTTCGGCCGTGTTCCGATATACCCTGCCAGTACTGAAAATTTATTACTCATGTTATGTATAACAAAATTTTCAGCACTGGCAATGTATATCCTGACGAAAATAAAAATTGGAGCGTGAGTTGAATGCAAGGAAAGAGTGATAAAAGGGTAAACAAAACTTGTACACTAAAAAACAAAATTATTAAATTTTAATAAACATTTATTTGAATTTATTCTAAGTAAAATATTTACTAAACGTAAACATATATTTATTTGATGCAAAAATCATTAATTTGATTTAACTATCATTTTTTTTTATTGAGTAAATATTTATTTGCTGCAAGTAAATATTTACTTAGTGCTATTTAAAGAAATATGTTAAGATTCAATAAATTTTTTTAAATGTACAATAGGAAGTGAAAAGGACAACAAAACGTATAAAAAAAGTCTCAACGCCTCACTTTATTGTCCCAATTTTCGTCTTTTAGAAGCTTCATTTACTCTTCTGTCACTCTTGTATTCGACTTACACTCCGGTTTTTATTTTCTTTTTAGAAATACAATTTCACTCGACAAATGCGGGAAATACGTCCGTGGAGAATGCGAAACATGCGCGCCTGTCAGCGCGCTCGGTGGAATGGCGCGACTTTCAGGAAATCAAAAGGCGGTTATTGTTACCCAAGCAATATCGATGTGATCTCCGCTATCGCGTAATGCCCAAGTATCATCATATTAAAACTAATGTATTCTCGACGAAGTCAATTTTAGTGATACAGAGAGGCACGTCTCGGACGAATCTCCACGCCTTGAACAAACATAAAAGCTATTTTCGCGTGTTTGGACCGTTGGAATTTTGGGTATTTTGGAGAAAATTAAAACATTAATCTTTTATCTTCAATCCCGCGTGATAGCTGGCGGAAAACCTTTTTGGAAATCAAAATATTGAAAAGTGTAATAAACAGAGATAAATAATTAAAAAAAAAGAAATAATAGAAATAAAAATGAAAGACATAATATTAATAAGAAATAAAGATTAGAGTCTATTTATGGAGCGTTTAATTTGAATGGGCTTGAAAAATGGGATCGATGATACTTTTTTGAAGAGAAAAGAATAGTAAAGTAAGACGTTAGGAAAACTAGAAATAAATTATTACAAAATATACAACAAAATTTGCTAACAAGAAAATGATAAGAATACAGAATTGTCAGTGAAGTCTTAAGGAAAAGTTGGCGCCAAAACTCTCGAAGAGAACGACACGTGAATCTTAAAGCCTGCCTTCTGTTTCTTTTAACGAATTTTAAAGACAGTTCAAGATACCACCGTCGTCTGGCGATGAAATTGAATGCCAAACACCTACTCACCCCCGCATTCCATTCTTCTCACTATCGCACGCCTGTTTTCAGAGATCGAGCCCAGTTTCCCATATAGAGATGTGACGGTACGCCGAGGTGTCGAGTTCAAGGACGATTATGACATACAGTCGGAGCTCGGACGGTGAGCGATTAAATTCGTCGATCAGCGAATGCATATAACGCCTGGTGTATCGTGCCAACAGCGTGTCAATCACATGCAATCGATGCATATTAATCTTGATACAACCAGGAATCTAACGTTGTGACTGAAAGGGGAATTTCCAAGAAGTCAATACGTAGATTACATCAACATATTTAATTAGTTTAATTTATCAACTTTCAGAGTACATACTCCTTCTGTGCGATAACCCTTCTGATCTAGAGCGTAAAAAAAAATACTCAAAAAATCAATGCACTTACGCTTCTTTTAACT
>NW_017306091.1:632849-643292 GCF_001594115.1 Trachymyrmex septentrionalis | reverse complement strand
TTCTGTGCGATAACCCTTCTGATCTAGAGCGTAAAAAAAAATACTCAATGCACTTACGCTTCTTTTAACCTCCATCCGCTCTGAATAAAATAACAGCCATTGGTAATGATTAACTTCTAATTAAAGTCGAAATATTTGATGTCTTCATCGAGTGACCTTCGCTCTATATTCGAATATCGAGTCCCAGACAGCGGCGTGTCCAAAATCGTGACATAAGACGTCTTAAAAATATATTGAGACATCCTTTAATCATAAGATACCTTAAAGATGTCTTAAAGCGTCTAGGCGTCTTCAAGACGTCTTGTATCTTCCTATTTTGGACACGTGTGCTACCTGGGATGTTTAATATCTTCTGCTTACATTAGAGCCGTTGGGGAGGGGAGGGGGACCTGCTTCTACGAAATCATGCGGGAGTGACAGAATTACAGGAATGTGCTGTGTTGCTGTCAGGTGCACGTCTGAGGAATGCAGCGCGAGCTGATAAGATGAACACGCGCGGTCTTGTTCGCGTCGGCAATCAAGGACCCGGGAGATACGTCTATAGTCTATAAATAAATATCCGTTTCTCTCCGACCCATGAGTGAAACGGTACGCACGTCGAACTGCGTTCCGATGTTGAAGCTTGGGCGTGCCGGTGCTCTTGACCGGCCGGTGGTGAACTCGGCCAGTGCCGAAGTGTGGTTTGACAATGAAAGCGTGTTTGCCCTACGCTACGATTTCGAAATCATAGACGAGCTTATAAGGGAACGGCACTCGAATCGCTCAAATTAACTGAGAACATTTTTTTTTAATTTTTCCCACACGAAATTGAACGCGATTCTCGCGGAGTTGCTTAGCTCCTTTCTGTCTTTAAGATATCAACATCGCTCATAAGTTAAATGTCAAAGACGAGGAATTTGATATAGATAATAATAGAAAGAGCAAAGTAAACGCGAAAGCCTTCCGATAGGAAATTTTGTAACGTTCAGATTCAACAATACCTTTCTTTAAAAGATGAGCAATCATTCAATGTCCACTCTATTTTCGTCGAATCGTAAGACTTCTTTATGTAACGTAATTGATTAATAAATTAACAATTGAAATATGTTAATAATTAATGTACAATAATAGAATTTAATTAATAGGCGCAATAATTACATCCGTTGACTTACAATTAGATACTAACATTAATGATTCATTCACTTGGCTTCGTGACAAGTATGTTGTATTTTGCTTCGTGCCTGTCAGGGACATACTGCGGATGTACAGCTTTGGCAGAGCTTCCTGTGTGTATTTATCACACACTTTTTACGCGTAATTTGCTATTATCCAAGAATTTGGTTTCAAGGCACGATTTTGTATACTAAACCTGTTATATTACAGTCAACGGAAATTCAATTTATTTTTTACGTAACTATTTGTGTATAAGCCACTCGATGTTTATCTTGTTATATATTGATCTTCGGTCTCTCTATTTCAGGGGAAAATTTGGAATCGTTTATCGATGCAAGGAGAAAAGGAGCGGCTTGATGCTCGCCGCGAAAGTGGTGAACGTCGTGAAGAAGGAAGACAGACGTGCTGTGCAGAGAGAAGTAGACATTATGCGACGCTTACAGCATCCACGGTTGATTCAGCTGTACGACTCCATTGACGCGGGGAAACAGATATATGTCGTTCTAGAATTGTACGTTTTTTTCTCGCGGACGAGGCACCGACATAGGGAGCGTAAGATTAGAAAGAGATCCGCGCGCTGCGGGATTACATTTAAATTTCCATCATTTAAGGATCGACGGCGGCGAGCTCTTTGAGAGAGTGATAGACGACGATTTCGTACTGACGGAACGCAGTTGCGCCGTATTTATGCGGCAAATATGCGAGGGAATAGAATTCATGCATGGTCAAAAGATCTTGCATCTCGATCTAAAAGTGAGTCGTTGGATTGCATACGAATTATTTTGTAAATTGATATTAGATAATCATGCTCTTTGTAAATCTCTTTTTTTTTCTACTTTTTATAATTATTTATTACGTGCCAATTGTAAAATTATTTCTAAATTTTTACACTTTTTATTGAAATATTGATTTATTTAAATATTGAAATTTTACACTTTTAAATATTCTTTAAAAACTGTTTATTACAAGTAGAAATATAATTAACGACATATATATGTATTGTAATTATATTCTCTTCTTTTCTTGGTTATCTAATTATTTATATAATTATTAAAAATTTGTGTAATTATTTAAAATATATGTCTGCGCTGTGTGTAGCCGGAGAATATTCTATGCCTAACGAAGGAAGGTAACAGAATCAAAATCATCGATTTTGGTTTAGCAAGAGAATACGATCCAAGTAAGAAACTACAAGTGTTGTTTGGTACACCTGAGTTTGTCGCCCCAGAAGTCGTAAACTTTGACCAAATTGGATTCGGTACTGACATATGGAGCATAGGTGTTATCTGTTACGTATTGTAAGTTAATTACGGTCCCATATATTACAGCTTTATAAAAGATACCCCCTCGTGATGGTCGCGATTGCTCATGTAATTAATTATTGTAGATTGTCCGGTTTATCACCGTTCATGGGCGACACGGATATAGAGACAATGGCGAATGTTACCATTGCAAAGTACGACTTTGATCACGAGGCCTTCGCCGAGATCTCAGAGGACGCGAAAGATTTCATAAGATGCCTTCTGGTGAAAGACAAAGAGTAAGTATATATACATATTTGTACTACTCTTCTATGTTTCCTTTTTCCTTGCTCCTTCCTTCTTTTATTATCTCTTCTTTTCATACTTTCATCCCATTATGTGTCTGTTGCTACTCTCAGAGAAGTTTCTTTTGTTACGCTGTCTAAATTATTCTCTTTCACTCGTTGTGAGGGTGTGTGTATGGCTCACAAACAACCCGTGCTTATCATGGCTAATCTGACTTCCATATTATTATCTTACTCCGAAATGGTTTACTTTAATGAACACATGTATCGATATATTCATGAATATGTCAGGCTGCAGATTAGAAAAAAGCAATTCCATCTTGTAATTAAACGTATAAGAACCAATTTCATGATAACTAGCAAAATGTACGTTACTCCGACTTTATACAGCAATTATTATTTTACTCTTGTTGCATTTGAGAAACGATTTTATAGTCCCGAGAGCGTCGAAATATCAAGCGAACGACATCAATATGTAAAGTTACACTCAAATAACTTTTTATCGATACTTTGGATTCGGATATGCATAACGCACGCGACACATTTTGTACGATATTCGAGCCTACGTCATCGTATTGTACTCTTCGTTCATACATTTTTTCGTCCTAATTGTTCGCCCTTGGATCGCGGAATCGCGTGTCTCCACGCGACAAGGGAAACGCACTATCGAGCCTGGGACTAGAGCACGACCCTCCTCACGACGAGCCTTTCGAATCTTTCAGAAAGCGAATGACGGCGGCGCAATGTCGGGAGCACCGTTGGTTGGTCCGAAAAATGATCAAGCCGAAGAGCGAGAAGGAGACCGCGGGATTGGCGGCGGCCAAAAGGATGGCCTTCATCGAGAATCGTCCTGTCATCAGCGTTATCGACAGAGATGAGCTGGACGTGACCAAGGACAATCTCAGGCAGTTCGTCGAACGTTGGCGGGAACACCCGGACAGCCCGTACACGATCGACTCGTATCACGCGTTACCGAGGAATCCGCTTCGCGATCGCGACGAATCCATGTCTCTGCGGGGTCACAGTCCCTCTCCCTGCGACAGTCTTCGCAGCAGCAGCACGCAATCGGAGAGGGTGACGATGGACTCCGTCATGAGAGATAATTCTAGCCACTTGTCTGTGCCAAGTCTCAGCCTGTCCTTAGAAAGGAGAGCTTCCGAAGGTACGGCTGCGCGAAATCGTCGCGATCCCGCCAGTCAGATCGCTTTGGCCGAGGAGATCATCAAACTGTCCGAGCACTTGCGCTCGATCGCCACGGGATCGCAGACGAGTGAAGAAAATAATGAAGACGCAACGGCAGTGCAACAGTCCACCAAGAAGCCTGGCGACGTCGAAAATAATCATAATATCTCGAAGAGCAACATTAAAATGACCGCGTCTTATGTCAGTAAAGAGTCAAACGAGATCACGGAGAAACTGTCCAGTATCACTCGACAGCGAAAACTCAACGGGACGACCTTTCATAGTAGTCGTAGTTTGGACAGATACAATTTCGATACAAATTTCAATAACGTGTTTGTGGCCTTGAGGAGGACGAGTATCGGCGATAGCGATGCGTCTGATAGACGAAGGGATTCTCAAAAATATTCCCTCGAACGGACGGCGATCACCAAGGCGATGGAGGAGAAGTTCAACGGGGAAAAGATCGGCAGAAGAAGGTCTTCCGTTGCTCCGGAGGAAATGGACTTGACGCCACCTTGGCGGCGATCGCGAGTGAAACGATCCTTCGGCGAAACTAGCAGGGACGTTCCACGGATATCGAATTTGCGGGATCTGCACAAGAATCTGAATCTGGACGAGCCGGGCAGCGCCAAGGATCTGCTGTTGCATCTATTAGGCGAATGGGAGGAGGTCACCACGACATCCTGCAGCGGTAACGGTGCCAGCGGCAATGTCGGCAGGAAGTCTATGAGCCTGGATTGGTGTGCCGCTGACACGATCGCCAGGAAGACGATGAATTCATTGGCGGAGTATTTCCAGTCGAAACAACAGGAAACGAAATCTTCCGACGTCGCGTCATCCACGTCGCCGACGATATATCGTTGAATGATACGTTCATCCCGTTACAGGTTGCGCATTTGCGAATTTTGAGAATTGGTCGACGAATTGGTGGACGAATCAGAAAAATGCGTGGCGTTAACAAGCTTATCCAATCAGAATTTTAGATCTAGAAGAATACATCAAATAGCAACGAGCGCTCATTCGATTGTTGAGTCTGTTGAATGCGCCCATTCTTTCTTCTTTTCGATCGCAAATGTTACTTTGGGACGGTTTGAAGCTTAAGATGAAGTTTATGCGTCAAACGCTTAGGGCAATAATATACTTGATGAAATCGTAAAAATTAATCTATGAAAATATAAATCTCTGTAATTGTTAAAGTTGAAAATTGATTTTATACCCCTTTGAATTCATTTCGATCATTTATGTGTTAGAGAACACTGTTATAAATAACAAATAAGTGCACTCTTATCCCTTATTTAACTTTAAGTTTTTAAGAAGAGATTAAGAAATGCAGAAGAATTTTTAAATATATTAAGAGGAGTGGATAATAAAAAGTATCGGTAACTTTTAAATATCTTAACGCCTGCTTAAGTTCGGTGATCATCTGAATCATCTCCGTTTCTTATTTTTACAATTAAAAATAAGACAGAATCTTGCAATTTCGTGACACTTCAGGAAAAATGTATATATAAAACGTTACGAAAGTGCAAGATCACAGAATTTTCTGTAATCAAACTCGAAATATGTAGATTCTAATGGATATTTATGCACAGAGAGATAAAAATGAATAATGGAGATGGTGGCTTTAATGAAGACTGTGAGAGAACGATAAAAAAAAACTTATGAATTACAAATAAAGTCTACGCAGTTATATTTTATATTCTAAGCAGACTTCTCAATAGTTGTGTACCATCAGCACACCCTCCAATTATTAATATTTTTATATGCGTCAGAATACGACACATTAATTTTCATCAAGATATCTCTATCGTTTTGATTCAATTTAATCCCTTGCGAACTAATAAACCTATCGACGCTTTTAATAACAAGAATGACGCAATTATTCGTTCCGAATTCAAAAAAATTCTTTCTCTACAAGCAACTTTTATAAGTTCCACAAGAAACTGTTACATTTAATACACATATATTGTACTTTTATTTATTAATAACATTATTTGGATATATTCTCTGTATTATAGTATAATAATATTAAATATGAGAGATACGCACACAATAGATTAAGTCTAGATTTTTTTACTAAGTATGTTACACGAAATTTGCAAGAGAGACGATTGAAATAATACATATTTCTTGTTAAATAGTCTTTCTTATTAAACTGTTCATATATATTTTATATTTAATATAAATCACAGTACACTCTACACACAGGAAAGTTTTCGATTACTCCATGCACCCACATATTTCCCACAACAATGGATAGAAACTGATTAATCTTCTTGCTGTAGGAGAAGACCGTCTGCGGGAAAGCTTATAGAGCATCGTTGGCTGGAAGCCGCTCTGGAGAATCCGATACAGAAGCACCGATTGAAACGCTACGTCATTAAGAAGCGTTGGGTTAAGGCTGTTAACACTATTCTGGCATTGAAACGGATGGGCGCGCGTTTAGACTTTGATTCGATCTAATATATCGATAACGTCATCCAAACTTGATGACGTTATACGAAATAGTGCAGCAAGAAATCAAAATTTGAAAAAGTTAAGCCATTTAGTTTGCAACAAGATTTCGTTAACATAGGGCATATTAATGAAAATCTCATTGACTTCAACTTTTGACGTATTTATCAACTGATCAACTGATTTGATTCATCTTTTTGCTTCGATGGAACTAAAGTCTTTGAGTATCTGCGCCAAAAATGGAATTTGAAAAATTAGAGTTGAGACGTTTTTGCAAACAAACACTTGGAAATCATAAAATAGTTTGCCACGCTGGACTATCCAGTGAAAAATGACCGTCAATTCGACGAATCGTCGAAATCATCAGTTCATCAATTATTAATTCGATGTCGAATTGACATTTATTCGATCATTTTTCGCTGCGTATTTAAAATAAATATTTACCATCAATGCGATATACATATATATATATATTTTTTTACGTATTGCCTTGCATTATTTTTGCAGTTTAATTGTTTGTTCAACGCGTATGTCGGATTTTAGTTACAGAATCTGTGACAGATATGTATAATGAACAAAACTCAAGAGGACATGATAATTTTTATTTAAAATGAAACAATAGACGCGTAATTCCGACGTAATATATCATTGTGATTGAAAACGGGGTCATATTCTATTCACTATTGTCACGCAAAATGCTGAATTGCAAATGAAAAATATTCACCATTCCGCACAGTTAAGCGGATAATTTGTCAGTAAATTACGATCATGCAGTACTCTATTGATTAAAATTCAATAAAATTGAATTTTTCCTCTGTAACTGTTTAATTTATATGGATCATATAATTTGAATTTGTATGAAATATTAAAGCTTCCTTAAAGCTAAACTAGAATACATTTATATTTAAAGTGAAGTAGATATATATCTATATATATGTATTTGGCGAAAGAAGATAGAAAGTTTTAACTCCAATAGAGAGATAAAGCGTAGATAATAACTCAAATGTAAGGAGAATGGAAGCGCAAATGAAATATCTAGGAGCCGAAAATTAAGAAATAAAACAGAAAAAAAAGTGTTACTTCTTTTACATTTTGTTATCTTAATTTTTGTCTAGAAATTAGTTGTTAACTTTTATTACTCTTGATATCGGTCTTTACATTCGACTTACGCTCTGATTTTTATTTTTGTTAGGGTGTGAATATTTATACATATAGTTTGTATTATATGTTACATATGTACTGTGTATATATATTTTGAAAATACTACATTATGCAAACATTACGCTCACATATATGAGATTATTACATATATGTATTTTATTTAACAAAGTCTTCAACGATAATGTATAAATTGCATGCAAAAGTCATGTAAATGGATCACGAAATGAGAACAATTTGAGTTTCCTAGAAGGAGAATACGATCCGTTCGAATTGTACGTGAGTCACCCTCTATATTTATAGCAATAATGTCTCCCGTCTTCTAAACATAATATTACGATTCGTTTCGTTTGCGTCATATCATTTATACGAAATAAGATTGTGATCGCGATAGTTTATTTGCAACAGCTTTATTTGCGATAGTTTTATTTGCAATGCACTTATAATTTATTAATTAAACCTGATAAACAATTTTTCATGCATAAATATGTATAAATATGTATAACCATACATAAATAAGCATAAATATTCATAAATGTATAATTATATATGAAGTATGTCCATACATGTTCATGCATCCTTTTTTTCTTTTGTAAAATTACTTTTTAGTGTAATAAAAATAATAATAATAATGTGAAAATATAAAAAATAATTAACGGGATAATTTTCGTATTGTTTGTTTTAGAAAAAAACAAGTTTGGAAAAATGTAAAAAAAACTGCTCATACATAATTATGCATAATTTTATATATAATCATACGTAAATCATTTTTTTATATTTCTTCAAACTTGATTTTTTCTAAAACAAATAGTGCGAAAATTATCCCTTTAATTATTTTTTATGTTTTCACATTACTATTATTATTTCTATTACACTAAAAAGTAATTTTATAAAAGAAAAAAGGATGTATAAACATATATGGACATATATTTCATATATAATTATACATGTTTATGAATATTTATGCGTGTTATGTATGTTTTATACATATATATATATATATACATGTATGTTTATACATATTTATACATATTTATGCATATTTATGCAAAAATTTTTTACCGGGAATAATGTACGATATATAATCCAACGCATTTGTTAGTCGAGATTATTATATAATTTTGTCTTACACCTTCTGTATAAATTATATAAATTTTTATAAATTAAACTAACAATTTTAATATATTGATATATATGTTATCATAAATATATGTATACATATAATTTTTTTGTTTCGCGCGGATACAGCAAGATAAAAATCGAAACTGTGTTACCCAGTGAGAAAATTTACGAATATGCTACATAGTTCAAAATTCACTTTTAAAGGTATAGTTGGCGCTCCAGTTTATTTTGTTTACTTCTCGTCAAATAAGTAATCTATTTACTAAATATTTGAATGCGCTTTTAGTGCTATAAATATATTTAACATGGTGAGTGTTTATTAATGAAACATTGGGAAAACAGATAAATTGTTAGTTGCTGTTAAACTGCATATATATAGGATTATATTAACATAAATAATATTTTTAGGTTATATAGCGTAATTCGATAGTATTTTAATAATTAATATGCATAATATTGTATTTAACAGCAATTAATATTTAATTTTAAATATATTAAGTGATAGTAATTTATAATTTGTATTAAATGAAAATAATCATGTGATTGATTTTTCAATATTTTTGTTTAGGACGAAAACATGTTGCAAAATTGGAGCCCTTATGCCAGAGAGTACGATCCCTTGAAAGCAGGTAGTATCGATGGGACAGATACGCAACCTCATGACAAGGCTGTTAGTAGGGCAATGATAATGCATTATGAGCCACCACACAATCTAGAATCTAAGGCGGAAAGAACTATATTTGTAGCTAGGCTTAGTCCTAAAATTACTAATTACGATCTGAAAGAGGTAGAGAGTAGAGTTATCTAAAAAATGATACATTTGACAATTTCATTATATGCTTTATATAATTATTTATATAAACTTTAAATTGTTATTGTTTAGTTTTTTAGCAAATATGGAGATGTTATTTCAGCAAAGGTGATAGTAGATGTGATAACTGGACTCTCTCAAGGATATGGTTTTGTGGAAATGAAAAGTGAAGAGGAAGCTAGAAGAGTGTTAAGACGAACTGTCGATGCTACATTAAAAGGATATAAAATTTTTATTGATTACGAATGTGGTCGTAGCTTGAAAGGATGGAAACCGAGAAGACTTGGTATCTATTCAATAGTTAAATATATATCTTTATTGACAAACATTACCAATTTTCATATAATGTCTGTGATCTTTTTAGGAGGTGGTTTTGGTGGCAAAAAAGAATCAGGTCAACTGAGATTCGGAGGAAAGGATAGACCATTTAAACGACCAATTGTATCTAATATTTTAAAGCCAAAAAGATAAATAGCTTTTAAGTTGACATTTATGATCTACTATTTCCATCGACTCTGTTGCTATCTTTTCATTCCTATCTTCTATCTCTGTCCCTCTCTTTCTCATTTATTATTCCAACACATTAATAAAGCAATACACTGAACATGGGTTTTATCATTCGCGGATTTGGGTTTGCCTCTGTAATTTTTATCACACTGCT
The DNA here is from genome assembly GCF_001594115.1 of Trachymyrmex septentrionalis. NCBI lineage: Eukaryota > Metazoa > Arthropoda > Insecta > Hymenoptera > Formicidae > Trachymyrmex > Trachymyrmex septentrionalis. Next base: position 633,206 of record NW_017306091.1, on the reverse strand, counting down.
CTTGCTATTTTAACATCGCAAACCCCGATAAATCCATTATAAAGAATTTACAGAATATTTGATGTAATTTTTCCAACAACTGTCATTGAAATGGACAAGCGCATCGTGTTTCATTTCCCATCGTAAATCGTGCGAACAATTTTACGTTAAATCTTCGAGAGGTAGTCTCGGACACATCGCAAGATCGTATTCGCGTTCGCCGGCAACTTTATATCGCATCATCGCGGTCTCCCACGTACGTCTCTCTCCATATAAGGAGGCACCTCGCGATTACAGTACCGAACTTAAGCTTCCGATACCAACGACAATAACGATGATATTGATAAGAAGAATGATAAGACTCTTCTTTCTTACTCA
>NW_017306091.1:611545-632749 GCF_001594115.1 Trachymyrmex septentrionalis | reverse complement strand
AACTTAAGCTTCCGATACCAACGACAATAACGATGATATTGATAAGAATGATAAGACTCTTCTTTCTTACTCGATTTAGGATGTCCATAACACCTTCAATAAGACCTCAAACAATCCACTTTCGTTCATCGTAGCTTCTATTTTGTTACTCAAACTACCACCTTTTTTATTTAGATTCAGAACGTGCCACTGCATGTTCTCTCTTGGATGTATTATAAATATATTGGAAGGCAATTGCAAAAAAATATTTTTTCATAAATTTAAGAAACTTTTCAACTTTATTAATGCGAAATAAATCGTCATGAAATATATCTTAAGAAAAAAAAAAACTCTTAACGAATCATTTACCGTAAATCGACCCTACTACAGAGATTACATTCTAAAAATTATATTGATTAAGAAATTGAAGTGTTGTAATAGATAAATATATATTAGAACTAAAAATAAATTGCAATTACTTGTGCAATCATACGCGTAGCGAAGAGAAATATCATTTTCATTTTAAAAGCTTTTATCGGTAATCGAGCAGATTTTTAATTGATCTGACGGAACTCGCGGACCAGCCGGTTCATCATTGTCAACAACTATCGGAAAGTGGAGGCGTGATATCGTAACAGGCCTACTTTGGAGCAATCGTCCGTCGAATCTGCCCGGCGGAAGAGAGCCCGGAGTCGCCGCCGCAGGAGCTGAGTTGGAAGCGCAGCGTGCGACTCGCCGGCGAAAGGCACGAAAATAGTATCAACCAGGATCGTATCACTCCCGGTAGTCCGCGTGTGTGTACGCGCGGACCACCGTTTCTATTAATAGAACAAAAGGGAGTGTGAAAGAGAGAAAGAAGGGCAAGAGAAGAAATGAGAGGCTCTAAAGCGGAGCGGGCACGACGCCCGGAGTCCCGCTGATGTCCGGCCGTGATGACTTCGCGGACTTCAGAGCGGCTCAGGCTGTCGCGGACTCCACATTCCACCGGGACAAGCTCCTCCTGTGCGTGTGCGTGTCTCTCTCTCTCTCTCTCTCTCTCTTTCTCTTTTTCTCTCTCTCTCTCTCTTTCTCTAGCGTCCTCCCGCGGAGTGTGCGGGACCCTGGTTTCACCCTCTCTTTCTTTTCTCCCTCGCGGTTTCACCCAGCTGGGTTACCCCCGTGAAAAAAACCCATCTACACGCACGCATATACGTCTCCACGTACACGCGCTCGCGCACGCACACACGTACACGCGCGCGCAAGCACTCGTCCACACGCATTGACACCACCCCGAGTGTAAGTTCAACATTTTTTTCATTCTGTATTTGATAGTCTCGATTTTTTCTCTCTTTTTTTTTTCCCTTCTCTTTCTTTTTTTTTTCCTTTTTCTTCTTTCGCCATCTCTGTCGAACACCCTCGCGCTCTCTTATTAAATCTCTTATTAATCCTCTGGAGGAACGTTCGCGATGAATCGCGCGTCTACGTTCTTTCCCGCGGTGTGATCGCTGTGAATGTGAAAACGACGTGGTACGACACGAAGTAATTGACTCGAGAAATCTTCCTAGCGAAAATTCGCCTTCGCATCAGCGATGTTTATATTGCCGAGAAACTCGCGATTGCTCACAGCGAAATCATTTCCTGGCAAATGTTTTAGCAGAGTTTTTCGAGGACTCAAAGGAGAATCAATAGACTGTGTGAAATTACTCGATAAAAGGATCTTTCATTTTTAATGCTAGGAACTTTGAAAATGAATAGTGAACGGTATATTCTTCGGCAGCAGATCGCTCGGCCAGTGGGAATCTCGCGAATACGTAGCCGTGTGTCCACACGAAGCGCGACTCTATCTACGGTAACTTGTCCCTATTAATGTGCCTTTTAGCCAACTTGCTTATTACTGAATTAATTATTAAATGTTGTAGCTTTAATTTTATCTGTTTGCAATCAATTGTCGGTTTTTCTCTAACTACTTCTTTTTCTCATAATATTTCTTTAATCTAAAAAATGTTAAATACTTTATAATGCTTTTGACAAAAATAGAAAACATGTTTTTATCCCTATTAGTGAGTCCTCTAAGTGGCGGCGATCCTATTAATGCGCCCCCAATTTGTGTGCCTATCCACATTTGACTCATTTTAAAACAGATAATAAATTTAAGTTAATTGTTTACGTTAATGTTACATAAATCATTATTTCAATTATATTTATTTCAAAGTACACTCGTAACACAACGTTATCAGCTCCAATACAAGGCACATTAATAGGGACAGGCTTAAAATCTTGCGATACGTATTATTGGATTCACATAAATTCCTCATATCTCTCTTTCGAAAAATATTTGAAATACTTTAATATTTAAAAAATAAAATATTATCTTCGATGCGTTAATAATGTAACTTAACACAAAAAAAAAAAATATTTTTTCTTATTTATTTGTGACAGTTCTCTTTATAACTTATCGAAATACGAAAGCACACTAATAGGGAGAGGCACAGTAATTGGGGCAGTTACTATACTCGTTCAGTGGAAAGAATTGACGCATCAGTGGAAAATTTTTGAACTTTGCTGCGGCAGACGTGCAAGTGAATGGTTACGTGGAAAAAGTTAATTGATATGTAAGATCACGTGGTGCTTCTGTTACTTTGCTTGGTATCTTTTACGACGTAAATTAATGATCTCAGCAACTATTTATCTGCGGATTCATCCGTGTGATCCGAGAGACCCTTCTTGAATTCTATTTCTTTATATCTTCATTTTCTTTCTTTATCTTATTTTCTTTATAATATTTTTCTTATTATTAAGTATTTCGCGTTATTGAAGTTCCGAGTTAAAATCGTGTTTAAAATAGAGCTCATAAAATCGCAAAATTTATGATATATCGGACGATAGTGTGAGCTAAAAGGCGAATGTTGCTTCTCGTCGGCTGAGAATAAACAATTTTATGTTGAATGATCTTGAATTCGATCTATTTTAGATCGCGACAAATAACACAATGGCGAGTTAAATTAAATTACAAAATCAATTAAAATAAAATAAGTTAAAATAAGTTAAATAAGTTATATATATAACAAATAAAATAAGTTAAAAAAAGTGGATGCAATCGTCCCACAGCATATTTATCCATAGACATCTTGGGAACATTCTTGAAGCAGTGATCAGACTACAGATTAAGCTTGAAATTGGATTGGATTTAACCAATCAGAAGAAAGAAAGCTTGAGAAAGAAATCTTGAGTGAACTTTACTTTGATTCCAATCGAATTTAATTCTCAATCTCAAGCTTTAATCTAATTACGGGTTAAGACGTAGAACGTCCTCTGGATGTCTCCAAAACGTTCCTTAAAGATCCGTATGCTGTATAGAAATATTCCGACGATTCGAAAATCCGACGGATATATCGCGAATGTTTTTGCGAAGAAGGTTGCTCTTTCGAGCAAGAGACAGTATACAAAGCCATGATCAGACTAGAGACTGAGATTGGGTTGGAATTTAATCAAACAGAAGGAAGAAAGCCAATCTCAAGTTTGGTAAACTTTGTTTTGATTGGTTAAATTCCAATTCAATCTCAATCTCAATCTCTCTCTGGTCTGATCACACAATTTAACACAAGGCTTCTTCCTTGTAGCAAGAACACAGTACAACACAGTGAATCATTTCGTCCTTGTTTAACGTTGGCAAACAACGAGAATGTTCACGAGAATGTCCGTCTGTGTCTCTCGCTGGAAAGCAACCCACGTTTCGCTTCCCCGACGATTCCATATAGACGTAGGTTGTCTAGTGTTACGAACTCCGCGAATTTCGACGTTCTCCGTCCACGTAAAGAAACGGCAGGAGAAACGACGAGGAAAGGCGAGCGGAACGAGGGAACGAGCGTGTTGTAAACCACTAAAATTAGAGCGACATTGCAGAGAAGGGGACGGCTCCTTATAGAGCTTGAGCTTGCGACCAGGGTTAGCAAACTGGCATTTTCTCTTTCTCGCCTCGAAGTATCGGATTACTTCGGGAACGTCGGTGCGCGCCGTCCGGCCCATTCAGCTTCGGCTTTCCTCCGGGTACCCCTTTTCCACGCAAGGTTCGACCAAGCGCAAGCATTTTTCTACATCGCCCCCTCGTGCCTCTTTCTCCGGCACCACTTTCGCCCCGCTGCCACCCTTGTGTTGCCTTCCTCTCTCGTCTGGTCCTTCCGACCTCTTCTTCCTCCACGTAATCTGTAACCGGTGAGATTTCCAATTTTCTATCCTTCGATCCTCATTATTTTTTTAATCTATCGCGACGTTAACAAGTGACCTGATTGAGATCGTTCAACGCGGAATCGATCGTGACGTGCTTATCGTCGAGACGGTACCGGTACCAAGTTACACGCATAGTTGAGTTACAAGAACTGTGACGAGCCGTGTTAAACGTCAGATTTCACTTTACGACGATTTTACTCAAGAATTGTTATAAGTGTTGTACTACGCGATGAGAGTGCTTTCCATTTGGTAACATAAGTCAATACAAGTGTCGTTCTATCTATGTTACTCACTGAATGCCAAGAAAGATAGAAGAATACTTATGTCGACTTGTGTCACCAAACGGAAAGCACTCATAATCTGAATGACGCAAATCTTTTCTCGCGAGAATCGCGTGACGTGCCGCAACTTCCATCGACCAGTGTGATCTAATTAGCGATTCTCAACGTGAAAACATATATCGTTTTTTTTAATCGCTCTGCGGTTAAAAAACCTTTCCCTCTTTCTTTCTCTCTTCCGCCGTTGACTTTGCAAATCAATCTGGTATATTCAACGTCTCGTTTTTGTGTTGCAGCGCTTTAAACAGCCGCCAACATGTCTGACGACGAGGAACAATACTCGTAAGTAGCCCATCGATCACGACTCTCGAGCCAACATCGATTGATATAAATTATCATCCATGCATTGTTCGCGTTCGCAGTTCTCAATAGTTTATTTTGAAGCTGATGCAATTCCAATTTTAGAACGTTATTATTACGAATTCCGACGAGGGCGTAAAAAATTCACGCGCTTGCTATTAAAAGACTCCGCCTTATTCTTTTTCCTTTCTTTATTTCTGTAGAAAATAGATTTGCGCAATTTTCAAAATAAACGATCTTCAAAATACCCAGCACGAAATATTTCATTGCAAAATTTGAAATATTTCAGAAATTTTTCATGAGACATTTCCGAAATATAAACATGTTCCAGGAAATCAGAGTTTTTTGGAATATTTTTGATCTTACAATAATTGTAAGATCAAATTTTACAATATTTTCGTAAAGTATTTTAATGTAATTATTTTACAACGTTTTACAAATTTTTACAAAATATTTTTGAAATATTTTATTAAAAAATGTTTTTAAAAAATGATTTCACATAAATATTTCATGATGTATGGGTGAGTACGTGGATATCGCCGCTCTCCGAGATGATGAGTAGCTCGGAATAATGCGAGAGAGAAGTGCCGTGATATATGCCAGTAATTTCCAGACATGAAAAATAGGATCTTTGCCGAAATCGAAGCGGTAGACAAGATCGTGGAAGCGTTCGCTGATAGTTGATCACGTTTCGTACGAATCAAAAAGTCAAACGAGCAAAGTTTAAAGTTCGTCCACGTAAGATTGAACAGCGCCCATGATCTGTGACCTCGTCGTGTTTAATGTTTCACATGTTCGTCTAATTTTGCCGTCTCGATGTCCGTCCCTGCGTGCGTCACGTTCCAATCGCACCTACGCACGAACCCCTTAATAAGCACTCAAAGCGAAACTCGAACACTTCAGCCGACTTTTAATTGTCACTCGATGACGCGCTTGCATAATAATTATTATTTTTTACACGCTTTTTCTCTTACATTGCCGCTTCGAACTTTCTAGAACAATGTAATTATACATATTTTCTCGTTAAATTATATAATTTGATTAGTTGTTACAGAAAATTTAACTCTCAGATCGCAATAAAGGAAAAACAAAATAAAATTCGATAAATCATTTTTATCGCGTTTGAAAAAAAATATAAAATTTTAGCAAATATTTCTTTGAATAGTTCTAAATATTTACTACTATATATAAACATATATAGAAACCATTAATTTCATTTAAATATTATATTTTTTAATAAATATTTATTTCCTTTGTAAAGAAATGTGTCTTCAAATTTATTGTCAAATTTGTGATTTACAAAGTAAAGTTCGTATAATACTTAATGGTAATTAATAAAAATTAAATTAAATTAACATAAATAAAATAAAATTAATATAAATAAAGTTAAGAGAGGAAAAAAAGAGCAAGAGCTTTAAGCAACCTTGAAAAAAGCCTGAGCCCTTAACTCTTAAAAGCGATGCCTTCGTGAATCTTCCAGCTCAACCCCATTTATCACCCCATTCAAACGCCCCGATAGCCCACATTGTGTTCTGCCCTGACTAAAATAGACTTTTTTCCGTTTTGTCTTTTGCAGCAGCGAGGAGGAAGTCGAGGAAGTGTAAGTGTTCACTTTCGTTACATGTTTTCCCAATTAAATGCTTCGTTATTTTTCTAACGTACGACTTGTCTCGTTTTCTTATTTCAGGAAGTAAGTTTCAGAGGCTTGTAACGAGCGCTGTAGCTACTGCGAAGACGCGATCGCGGCGAAAATGTCCGTTTCGATCTCGCGATGAAAAGCGTTTTTTGATAGTTTGTTTCCAGTCAAGAATTCAAAGCGCAGATAGATTTGATTTTTTTTTCTCTCTTTCTCTTACGAAATACACACAGAAAAATATCATTCTATCGCTAAAAAAAAAAGTGATTACTCGATTTACTTTCTTTCTCTTTAAGTGACGGGTTATCTTTAACAAAAAATATTTTCTTGAAAATAAAATATACTTGTTAATTTTAGAAAAAAAGCTCATTATTATTTATGTTATCAAAACAAGAATTTATTTTGTTTTTACGAATATTTTAAAGTTGATCGAAGAAATTTTATACAAGATTGACGACTTTTTGTAATAAGCAAATCGAAATTTATTTTAATTTAATAATCTTGATTGAAGTATTAGACTTACTAGAATATATTTTGAATTTAATGCTAGTAATAAATTTATGAGATTCGCGGATATATATATATATATATATGAACGTATAATTTATTTGAAACGAGCAATTATTATTTGCGTATAGTAATGTATTTTTCTGCGTGTAGGAACGCGTATTTGTAAGATGTAGCGTTTCACGTTTATGGTGCGGAATTCAGCGATTTATCGAGCAAGATTTATACAGATTCGAAAAGCAAGACCGGAGCTGCTCTTTCTCTTTCTCTCTGTTTCCTGGCAACGTCGTTATATCGTCTGTCGATGCTCCTCTTTCGTAAAATTAGAACGTCAAGTTAGATTAAAGCTAACGAACGCGCAACGGAACGCACGATAAATCGATAATGAGAGGAGCGTAAATGAAGAATAATCGTTTTCCGAAGCATCGTTTGCGCTGAGCAACACGCCAGATTTCTCTTTCCGATTGTGATTTATGAACTCCGTCTTCTTCTTTCTTTTTTTTGTTTATTCACTCCCTGTCTCTCTCTCTCTCTCTCTCTGTCTGTGTGTATCTCCACATACAACACACAAAACCAACCAACCAACCAACCAACCAACCAACCAACCAACCAACCAACCAACCAACCAACCAACCAATCAATACCAAACGTCATCGACCGATCGGCTAATCGACCCGCGCGATATGATACAAAAAATGTCAAAATCGAAGGCAGCCGGAGAAGAAGACCGAGTAAGTTTTGCACACGACAAATATGAACGTCTCTCTCTCTATCTCTCTTTTTTTTTTTACGACCAATAAATGATGTACATTTACGCGCTGTTGTCAGTGTCGTTTCTTTTTTTTTTTCTTCCCCGCTGTCTAATCGCTGTCTTGTCTTGTTGTCTCGGTGTAGTCTTTAATTGTTCGTCCATTCTCTGTTTTATACTCTCTCTTTACTCTATTTTCATCATCTCACACGCGTTGTGCCGCCGCAGTCGTTAACTTTTGCATAGAATTTTTTTGTAGCGATACACTTGCTGGCTCTCTCTCTCTCTCTCTCTCTCTCTCTCTCTCTATCTATCTATCTATCTATTTATCTATCTATCTATCTATCTATCTATCTATCTATCTATCTATCTACCTATCTATTTGTCTATCTTTTCCCTTTTCCCTCCGTATTTCTATCTCCCTATTCTCTCTCTTTCTTTATTTTTTTTTCTCTCTCGTCAAATTGTTACACATGAAAGAAGAACGTGATTGAGCAATCGCTGCAAAACACTTCTATCGGTTTTGTTTGCGCCAACACATGAAAGACACTTTTTTAGCGTGACGTTCTTCTTTTCTACGTAACATTGTCTCAAAAAGAATCAACGCTGATACATCCACCTCCTGCACCTCTCTGTTTCTCTATTTCTACTTTTAAAGTACCATATACGTATTCTGCCGGTGTATTCGCTGTCTTCTCAACATCTGTCTTGTGTCGCTGTTCTGCGTCGATGGATTAAATTAAACAAAACAAAACAATACAAAATAAACAGCACTGCTATCGCGCTTTTTTATGTACACAGATGTACACGCACATTACACGTACACGTATCTCACGTATGACATGCAAGACGTCGAGACCATTCAGCATTTTGACAGGATTACCGAGAATGAAAGTGTTGCAAGAGTACCACATTTTTTACACCCCGCACTTTTATTCCACGCCTCATCTTTGTCCTCGTCGTGTCTGTCAACAATATCTGTCGCCTTAACATCAGCCTCTGTTATCCGCAAATTGTTATGGCAAATGGGCAACGAAACGTTTCTTTTTTTCTTTTTTTTTTTTTTTTTTGCAAAAGCGCTACGAGATCCCCGTTGAGGAGAAAGTAACGACGAGCCGCTTAATAATTGAATGCAAGCGATGCATACCGATCACTCGCTCGCAATATAAGTGTCGGAACGACTAATGATCTCTGCAATAAACGTGCAAATCAATCATAATCCGCGTGATCGAGCGGTCGGTTCGGATTTAGTTTGCACGGGAAAAAAAAAAAATATATATATATACGAAAAGAAAGGAAAGCGCAAGTTGGAGATGAGCGATACCGATTTTTATAATTTACGTGCAGCTTTGTGCAGTCCTACGTAAGCGATGACCAATCACACGACCTTATTAATGAATCTGTACTTTCTTTTTTTTATAGGGGTAGGGCGTCCCAAAAGTAAGTTGAATATATCGAGGTGTTTACACGTCAATAATATATCTTTCCTGTTCTTCGGCCGCTCTCTCACATCCCCTCTCCTCCGCCCATTGGTTTTTCCGACGTCGATTAAATTCGATAAAAACGCTTAAAATCTTCGTCTCTTTTAGAGAGACGGTATCTTTTTCTTCAATTTTCTGAAAGCAAAAAGAACTATTTTTTTTTTACTGACATAGTTTTGCGATAAATCGGGTGGAAGATCGGTAAAAAGTATTTATAAGTTTCCGTCTCAACCCAAGAAATATATAAAAGCCAACAAAAAAATCAAAATGATTTTATTTTGAAACTTAACGTCAATAAACAGTCCAATTTTGTAACGAAAATTGATTATTTTGACTTTCATAGCAAAATGCAGTCATTTTGACTTTTTCTTGACTTCGTGTGTTCCTTGGAAGAGGAACACGTGTAACACGTTCCTTTGAGAATTTATCAATTTTTCATCTGATTTATCTGAAATTACATGATTCAATAAATCACGATTTGAATCTTCGCTTCCCTTTTCTTCAGAAACCGAGAATATGAATGATAAAATTGACGATTGAAACTGACTTGACGTCGGTGAAACCGGCAAAAACCCTCAGATTTTTCGTCGCGGCAGGAATGAGATTGCAGAGAACCGACTTCGACGTTTAACATTATCGTGTTGCGGCGCGTTGTAGATTGTTGTAGATTTGCCAATTTCTATCTATATCGCCGGGGAAGATTTTGTTTACAGATACGGGATACGGATAACGCGATCGTTGGCCTGTGTAGTGCGACTGCGAATATAATAATAGGACATATTTACCGCATGCCGGTGGTATGTACATCGCCGTTCGTGAATATTCCATCGCGATTGCATAACGTTAACGCGCGACGACACTTGAGCTCCGTTTGGGAGCCCGCCAGGCGTCTCATAAATATATGCACAATAACGTAACACAGTTTATTCTGAGACCGACGTCTGCTCAAAATGTACCACGCCCCGGCGCCGACGTGATCTTATTAACGGCCGGCCGTTCGATACATAATGCAGCATCTGCAGTGCTACATATTTATGCACAATCTTCGAACTCGCGAATTTGCCAAATAAAATTGTATAAGGAACCACGTATAGAGCCAGAAGTGTATTTTTTGCAGTTCGAACGTTAATATTTACACGTCGTGTGAAATTAAAATTGCATAAATGAAAATTTATTTATTTTTTTCTTTAATTTTACTTTTCTTTATTTGTAATTTATTCTTTTGATTGTACAACCTTTTTTTTTTTTTAAGAAATACGTTGACTCTTACTTTGCCCTTTACTTATTGTTATTTATAAATTAATCCGTAGTTTTATTTTCATTTCTTCTAATTTTTGTCTCGCGAATCTCGAGAACTTAAACGCCGAGCGTCGAATCTTGCGAGAAAATCATGTTACCGATATTTTATCATTTTCAAGTTTCAAAAAAGTCAAACCGTAACTTATAACGTAAGGATGACGGCTCTGGATTTCAATCCTGTCGGTGACGTCTAATCGTACGGGGTCCCTCTCCCCTTATGTTCTCCTCGTACTTTATAATCTTTATATCTCTTTCGCACCCCCGCGTGTTTTACGTTTTGTCTCTCTGATTAATAATGAATTAACGAGTTGTACATAATCACGTCTTGTTTCGAGTTACGTCAAAGCGATGTGTCACACGTCCTTCTATCTCAAGGCTCGTTATTTTGTCCGATCCCCCATATTAATTTATATTGACTTTTGCGCCATAATTCATCGACTCGCAAGCAAGCAATAATTGCAATACCCCCGCCCGCAGATCCCATGAGTAAACAATTCTTACATCCCGACGGCATCTTTTACGATGTAAATTATAAAAAAAAAAGAAAGATGTATGACAAATTTGACTGGAACCTTTTAAAATACAGGAAGGAAAGCCGAAATCTAATAACGATTGCATCCTACCCTTTTCTTCGAGTGTCCCTCAAGACACAAATCACATCTCCAGTGAATTCCCACAGATTGATCTCCAGTTTGGTTCGAAAAATCAAACGAATTTATGTTAAATCTATTTAAAAACAATTTTGAGCCTGCGGTGCTCATTATTGTCATCTCCTAAAGCGTATCATCTCGATGCGCTATTATTATCATCTCCGACAGCTCTTTTAGTCATTTACGAATTCATAATCCTTACGACTGAATAACTCAATCAAGACAGTCATCTCAAGTAGAATCCAGAAATCATAATAAAAATTGTCAAGTACACCATCACGACCTTATTTGTCTGTTACAAGTTCATTTTTAAGTACCAAATAACGTCAGTGCTGATGTTCTATATCATTACGACTTCGTTATGACTTTGTGTTCTACCTGGGATGGAATATTCCTCGCTACTCTCATTAATGCCTTCTCCCATGATTCGCTGCGGTGCGCACTTTGGTTTCTTCTCTCTATAATTCTATATGCTTGCACATTGTCGCCTTACTATTTGCCTCTTTCTTTTTCTTTCCTCTTGTCTTTTATTTTCTTTCTTTCACAAGTTCGCCTCTGCTCCCTCCCTCTGTCCCACTCTATTTTTCTCTGTCTTTCTGTTTATCCGTCCGTGCATATATATATATATATATCTGTCTGTCTGTTCCGTTCATGTGTTGTCTGTGTGTGTATACGTGCGACGAGCGGCATTGAATAATATGCACTACGGGAGAGAATGGATGGAGTTGTAATAAAGTAGTGAAGATATGGACGTGAGAATCGCGTATGGAGTTCTGGGGGATCTCGCGAGATCTTCCAGAGAGCAAGCTCAACCGTGATTTAAAGAGAGTTACTTTTGTTTTCACTCCGGCCTCCTTCAGGGAATCTGGCGAGAATCCTGAGTTTATGAAGGTGAGTGCTGGTGCTCGTAAATAACAATCGTGCGAATGCCCAAAACTCTCCGCACTTGGTAAAAGGATCTTTTGCGGAAAAGCGAAATGTAATATTGATGAGAACTATCATTCCAGCAAGAAATGACCGGCAATTAGATATCGAATCAATGTTGAATTGATGGCGAAATTACTGTATCGATTTTACGTCAATTAAATGAGTCACGTCTCACTTAGTTCTATCTATCAATAGCACTGGAGATATATTGAGCACTGGCACGATCATTACGAGAAACATAATCAAATACGTATTACGGGCTAATCTGTTATTAAAAATTCAGAGGCAAGAACAGAAAAGAAGCGATCTCGACGAACAGCTCAAAGAATACATAGCGGAATGGCGAAAACAGAGAGCCAAGGAGGAGGAGGAGTTGAAGAAATTAAAGGTACGATCTGTCCTTATTTATACCTGATATCTTCTTGTTTAATATTTTATTTGATTTTACAAAATATACTGTTTTAGGAGAAGCAAGCCAAGCGCAAGGTCACCCGTGCGGACGAGGAGAAGAGATTGGCTCAGAAGAAGAAAGAGGAGGAGGAACGTCGCCAACGTGAAATTGGTAAATGCATTTACGTCTATCTCTATTTTCTTCTTTAAACAGAATTTAATACAATTTTTTAAACTTTTTTCAGAGGAGAAAAAACAACGTGACATCGAGGAGAAGAGGAGGTAGGTGTTTATACAATTATTGGCCTGTATTCAGAACACGGTTTCATCGATAAATGCGCGCTTTTATTTCTGAAATTTTATAGTGTGTGTAACGTGAACTACGTGCTAAATACGCGTTAACGTATAACAGTTATAATACGATATCGTAATGGTCGGTACGCAATGGTCGTAATCTATTTTTATTTGAAAATTGTCTGAAGAGAGTAAATGCCTTAAATAATGCCTAAGTAATGTCTTAAGTAATGTCTACGTAATGCCTATTAAGATGCTAATACCGTGCGATACTGTACGAACGGTTTACTACAACTTTATTCAAGACGGTCTTAAATAAGAACCAACTATGAATACCGGCTAATGTCTCTCGTAATGACTGCAAGATTTCTAAACGAGTATATTATTTTATGCATAACAAATTTTGTTACACGAATATCGATTCCTTTCTAAACAGTTGACTCTTCAGTTTTAGATTAAAACCAGAAATTAATTAAATAGAGTAAATAAAAAGAATTTCTTTGATACAAAATATTGATAAAAAAATAATTAATCTATTGTTGATGTCGTAATTATGTGACAATCGCAGGAACGTCAAATTATTTATGTCACTAACGAACACAAAAATGCCGTATGATATTTTTTGCCATCGTTAGTGAATTTATTTATTCTATGTAACAGCTTTGCGATCGTTAACGACGTAAGTAATTTGACTTTACTGTTGTATAACCGTTACAATGTAAATATTTTATACATGTCAATTAGGATTCTAATTTGGTCTTTCTCCACCTTTATCAAAATGTAGATTATTTAAAATCGAAGGAATTATCAATTATATTTGTATACATAAATATGTTTCAAAGAAGTTTAATTGATTAAACTTGTAAATGTATATTTATTAAATTTTGTACATGTACATATTTGCGCGTTATTTTTATTTTCTACATTTATTTGCTATATTTTAGGCGCCTGGAAGAATCGGAAAAGAAGCGACAGGCTATGATGCAAGCGATGAAAGACCAGAGCAAAGCAAAGGGTCCAAACTTTACCATCACTAAGAAAGATCTTTCGGTGAGTGTTCTTTTTATTATCAGCAACAATTGGGTGTTCTATAACTAGGATTCTCTTATGTGAATTTAGGGTAATCTTTCGTCGGCGCAACTTGAACGTAACAAGACGAAAGAACAGCTTGAGGAGGAGAAGAAAATTTCCCTTAGCATTCGCATCAAGCCGTTGGAAATCGAAGGTCTGTCGATCGACAAGCTCCGTGGTAAGGCTACCGAATTGTGGGAGGCCATAGTCAAACTTGAAACCGAAAAGTACGATTTGGAGGAGCGACAAAAGCGTCAGGATTACGATGTGAGTTCTTACAATTCTAAAAGTACTGAATTATTTCGCCTTATTTGAACAATATAAATTTATCGCATTCTTAATAAAATTTGAATTGTTATTACATAAAAAATTTAACACAAGTGAAAAATTGCATAAGGATGGATTTATTTATACGCGCGCATAATAATTTTATACCATTGGGTCTCGTAAAAATAAAAAGAAAGAAAAAAAAAATACGAAAAATATACATTGACTGTTTCCGCTTGGGAAATAAGCTTGGGAAAAAAAAGCTCGGACGCGGGTTTAATTATAGTCCAAGTTGTTTTGTAACCATATTGATAAATCGATATTACCCTTTTATCGTAGCTTAAAGAGCTGAAGGAACGTCAGAAGCAACAACTGAGGCACAAAGCCTTGAAAAAGGGTCTCGATCCCGAGGCTTTAACTGGCAAATATCCCGTACGTAATGTCCTATCATATCAGAAAATGAAAGTGGCAGGAAGAATCACCATATTAATCAAATCGCTTATTCACAGCCGAAAATCCAAGTCGCCTCCAAGTACGAACGTCGCGTCGATACCAGGTCTTACGACGACAAGAAGAAACTTTTTGAGGGTGTAAGTATACTTTATAATTTATTCAGCACATGAAAATTTATTCAATGCTCCCTACTGTCAAAATACGAGAGGTCAAACCTAGAATCATCTCACTTTGCGACACGTTCACGTGAATTTTTTTACATTCAAACACGTGCTCTATCACAGATACTATATACTATAGTATCTGAAGATACTATATACACACATATACATAAAAGTGGGAATATTCCCGTTACATAATTAATAAATCAATTATAAGACATTGTAGGAATAAACTTAATATATACACATGTATAAAGCTAGCGATTAGTGAGCATATTGTCGATTGAATCACAGGGCTATGACACGCTCTTAGCGGAGACCAACGAGAAAACGTGGAAACAGAGAACAGAACTATTTATGAAGCGCAACAAAAGTGAGTCCAACCGTGATCTCTCTGTCACTGTATCCACCTCCCCTTGCTTGTCTTGCTGATTGTAATCTCCAAAATCTCACGGATGACCGTGTTTCTAATTTATGTACATGTACCTTGTTCTCGTTGACTAAACGGTCGAAATGGCTGCCAGCCAAGTTATTGCTGTGTTCGTGTTGTCTCAATGGTGTACATAAAAGCACGGCAAACCGTATTTGTGGCTCATACACCGATGGCGATTTTCTTCACGTGCACTGCCCAAGAGAGATGCGACAGCAGTCACCAATCACGAAAATAATCTTGCTCTTAATAACTGTGTCGGCGTCTGCAAATCTGTTTCATGTCACTTCACGTTCTGAAATCACAACTTCCTCAATATTTTCCCCCCTTGAACAGTTCAGGATGGATGTTTGATTTGTCCTCATTCTGCGCGCGAAATCGGAGAATCCATTCTTCGAATGTCAGAAACGAGCGTCGAAGATCGTAATCCAGACCGGAAGACACGATCATGAAAATAGATGACTTTTGTGACGTTAATTCTGTCGATCGTGACTGTCAGCCCTAACTATCGCCACGGGAAGATTTGTACAACCCAGAGAAAGCAACAGTACGGAGAGAGAGGGTTTTCCCAGGCGATCCTGTTGTGTGAAAGTAACCCCTAGCATGCCATTCTGTCCGTTGATGTTTCAGGGTCTGACCGATCAGCAGAAGGAGATCATCGAGAAGATGTGGGCCCAACAAAAGGAGCAGTTTATGGGTCGTCAGAAAAGTACGTATGAAATTCGCTTTCGAAGCTTCGAGCCGGCACCGGAACTAAGAGCTTCAAAAGAGCTTCCAAAAGTGCTCCTCGGAACGTCGGAGTACACGTAACAAACGTATAATTATAGGGAAAAATTCAGGAAAAATTATTTTATTTTCCCCTTATACATATAATAATGATCTTGATTATATAATTCAAAAATTAGTAAAAATTTATATTCCGAAACGATATAAGACATTTTTACTTTAATTTCGAATATCCATTGAAAATTCCTCCGCACTTGTTATTATTTAGTTTCGAGGAATTATAATCCAATGTTACATTTTAGCGTACTCGCGCTCTTCTCCGAATTGTGCAAAATTAATCCGTCACTTTGCATGAATAATAGCGAAGTTACCTAAATGGTTCGGTGAGAGACCAGGCAAGAAGGCTGGTGATCCCGAATCACCGGAGGGCGAGGAAGACGTGAAGGCCGCCGTCGACGATGATCTCGAGGAGCCACAATTTGATGAAGAAGAGGAGGAGGAGGTGAAGGAAGAGGAGGAGGAGGTTGAAGAGGAGGAAGAGGAGGAGGAGGAAGAGGAGGAGGAAGAGGAGGAGGAAGAAGAGGAGGAGGAAGAGGAGGAATAAATCTTCTGGCTGCTTCGGTGCCACCTTTATGGATGTTAAGGAACAGCGTATCTCCAAAATTTCAAGAAATGATTGTTGCACAGTCTCGTTAACACTTTTCGAACAAAGATCGAAGCGTAGTCAGTGGCCAAGTCGGTAGAAATGCCTACAATGTTTGACGTCGACGTTTTCCATCTACTTCCGGCAACCGTCGGGCTCCTCTTCAAGATACAAACGTCAAAGTGGACGAGATGAACGACGGATGCTACTTCTGTAGTAAAAACCATTTTACTATTGTCACTTGTACGGCTGCTACTGCTACTCTACTATTATCTATTATTAAACTACTACTACTCTTATTGTTACTATTGCTACTACTACTACTTCTCTACTATTATTACTATTATTATTATTATTATTATTATACTATACAAACAGGCACACAAATTATTAAAATAAAATGATTTATCATATAAAATCTGTCGGAAATGTTTATTTTCTTAAGTTCGCACACGTGCGATCTTCTACTATCTTCTATTATCATCCTGCAGTATTCTTAGAAGAAGAAAAATATATTAAATATTAAAAGCATTTATTAAAAAATGAAATATTGATTTGATTATGTAACATCTTTGAAGTTAAAGTATTTTCCCCTGTATCAGCTTATATCTCTTCCTCTAACTAGAATGTTCGATCTCAAAGCCATAAAGCGAAATATTCTATATACATTGCGCTATACACACATACACACATACACATGCATAGACACTTCCCGATAGGTCTTATCGTAAAATTGATATGTTGCCCTTGGCTATACGGAAGCGCTGACTTGCTTGCGGTTTTACTTATCGAGACAAGATATAGGAGCATTTTGCTGACACATATTAAATGTGTTGGCGATAAAGCATACACTCGTATCACGGTTTTCAATATAAGGAAGTTTTCAGAGTGAGATAAGTATTCTACGGCGTATTCTACTTATATACCGAATTTTTATTGGACACACTTAGTGCCCACTGATGCACATTAAAGCCGTATTGAAGTAAGTAAAAATATGTTTAATCCACCAAGTTACATACTTATATAGTATACTTATATAGTTAGTATAATTTCCTACTTAACAATATAACTGTAGTATAACATGCGTGTTATATACTAAGGGTATACAATATATTACATGTAACTTCGTGTTTTTTCTAGAAATAGAAATATATACAAACCGCCGGGTTAAACCGCGAAATTTTCAATACACTTTATAGTGCTGTTAGATAAAATATGTATTTTGTAATTCGAAATAGTAGTTGCAGTTTATCTTTACGTTCAAATTAAATCAGTATACATTGCTTTCTAATATGCATTATTGCGTCCAGGTTCTTTATTAGTAATTATGCAGAGTCGTAATGAAATGTTAATGACAACGATTGCGCAAAACATAAGTGCTTCTGTCATCATTTGACATAATACGGCGCCTGCAATGAGATTTTAAGGTGTAAAACTGAAGTTTAAGCTTCACAAGTCGCAAGAAATTCACCAATCACGATCGAATATGAGAAAAATAATCGACTACATGATTGATCACAATTTCATTGTAGACGCTGCTTAATATAAGTTTAAGGTTTGATAAACCTCAGCTTACCACATTTGTGTTATACCGTCGATGTGAATTGATGAATTTCACTGTTCACAAAACTTCAACAAACCGTACGCAAACAGTAGATAAATTGTTTCCAATTATTATTGATTAGATAAATTGTTTTGGCAGCAACTTCGGCGAGGGATTCGACATATGTTTGAGAAACATTTGGATTTCAAATATATCCTTTTATGAGTTTTCAATCTTTTAATGGAATTCTAATTAAAAATCGCAAGTCGAGCTTAGGTCCCCCATTGCTGCATCGTACCTTCGTGACAAATGCCTCGGAAAGTTGCTCGGCCCGTCGAACTAAGAGAATTCCACGTAAGCAAAGGAAATAGTCCCTCGGAAATAGCGGCGACGCGCGAAGAAGCCAAAGCGCGAATGCCAGAAAAAAAAGAATGCGCCATCGGAAATAGTCTTGTGCGCGGGCCCGTCGGCGGCTTCAGGAGTGCGCCGCGAGCTGGACGAGGAATGGACGTTGCGGCGACGATCCACCGCGATTAGAATTGCAAGCGGCTCCGTGGATGAGAACAATGGCACGGTGGAACGAGTACGAGAGACGAGGAGAGTGACGCGATTAGTGATAGAGCCGATCCGTCTGTCCTGGCCCGGTGATTAATTGCTCATTCATCCGGCGTTGCTAAGACCGTTCAAGTAGCGGCAGCGTAGGGACTAAGCGACAATTATAGGAAATATTCAGTCGTCGTGCGATATTAACGATTCGAGAGGTTTTTTTTAGAGAAAAAAAAAAAAAAAAAAAACCTCTTGGAAAGAGACAAGGGACGAAAAAAGGGCCAGCGGCGAACAAATAATAGCGACGGTTTAAAAGAAAAACAAGTCGAAACCTTTCAAAAGGTAGAACAAATCGAAGAAAACAATGGATCCTTTTTTAAAGCGACGAGATAGAACAGTTGATCGATGTATATATTTGCATGTCTTTCCTCGGTTTTATTTCGGTCTCGGTTTTAGATTGCAAAAGGTCTGTTTTTTATTCCTATAAAAATACACGTACTAGAACTATCTCTTTCTCGCTTTTGCTAAATATCAAACATATATTTATCTCATTTTAATGTATACCACTTCAGCCACAGAAAACAGACCTATAATTGTCGTTCAAGCCTATTGTTCCTTATTTTTATACCCTTTGCCTTTTTCTCCTTTGCAACCGTTTTATCGACAACTATATCTCTTGCTACGTATTTCTCATTTCTTTCGAAGTTCGGTAACTTTTACCTCGGGCGACATAAAACAAAAATCGGATAAGAAGCAAAAATACAAGATGTAAAATGCAAGAAAAGAAACAAGAAACAAAATGCACATTGTAGAATAACCATTAGCATTCCCTCCTGCAGCTCGCACTGTAGTTGAAGTTGTTCGAGTTATCTCGACGAGCGCTCGAGTCCATCGCTAGCACCCGACTAGCATCGCCATTTCCTTCTGGCTTGACCGCCGTCCTCTTCCTTCGTCTGGTCCCTCTTTCCACGTCCGTTACACTTGGTCGCGAGCCTCTGATCGTCTCGGTCGCAACTATTTATAATGAGAGGTCGCCGAGTGAGTCCTCCTCGGGATCTCCGTCGTGGTCCTATGTCTGGAGACCATCGGTCCTCCTTGAACATACAAGCAGTAGCATTTGTTCGTGGTTTCGTCAAGTTTCACGATCACTCGATCACCAGTCGAGATGTAACGGGTCGGTCAACCTTCAGCTCAGCGTTGCGTCGCGTAGCGTTTCATCCAAGTAGTGTTAACTGAAAGAGTTCATTGTTCATCGCGGCAAGTGTCGTCGTTGGTAACAAATGGTGCTGTCAAGAGTTTCTCTTCCGAAGCTTTTCCTGGAGAACGGTCCTTCGAGATCCCGTTAGGTTGAACTGATCGAGATAACGAGGTGGACGATAGTTGTTCCGACGTTCCACTCGAATACGTTTTTCGTCCTTTTCCGGGTATATACCTTGACTCCAAGAAGAAATCATTGTCGAGTATCGGCAATGCACTTGTTTGAATTGAAACGCACTGCGGTCTCCTGAAGTTCATTTAAAAAAAAAAATATTCTGATTACCGGTCAAACCAGTCGCGAGTCTCGCACGTGGAATATTTTCAGTCCCGATCAAGATATTAGTGAATAAGGTAAATCTAAATTCGATCTTGATCACTCAAAGTGATAAGAATTATTAATAGAAGTTATTAATAAAAAAAAATCAAAGTAATAAATTTAAGTGTGAAGGCTGTGAGATTCAACGCCGGTTAATTCGTGATGACACTCCGACTCATTCGTAATTCATTAAATTTTGACCACATCCCTCAGAAAAAGCAGCTTTGCAGCTGTTGCGAAATTCTTTAATATGTATATAATTGGTTTATATATATTTATATAGATCCAGTGAGAGGAATTAAGGGCAACGTCATATTAAAAAATTTTACAGCAACATCGCAAAGCTGCTTTCTTTTTTTTTTTTTTTTTGCTGAACGCAGCTATTTGATTCCCAACGAAACCGAGCTATCGCCAAGTGTCAACGTAAATACTCGTTAATCAATGCGAGTGCGAGCATGATTGTCAGCTCGAAATAAAATGCGAGTGTGAATTGGTGTGAGTGATCGGCGCACGTTGCGTATTCACCTGACGATTGTTACGGACGATCGGATTGCCGGTCGCCGTTTCATCAGGTTCGTCACGTCGTGCGTCGCGCGACTATGCAAGTGTTCGTAACTGACGGTCGCGTTTTCGCGAGAACGTATCGCTTGTCGTGACATTGATCGTGAAACGGTGGAAGTTACGTCCTTCGTTTACGCGACGATGATTACGAAGACGGGAAACGGAGGAACACCGGCGTGCTGATTGCAGCCCGCCGCTAAGAGAGCCGCTTTTTCAATGAGGTAAGCGACAATCGACCTCGTTTTCTTGGGTCGATACGTCGGGATCGGCCCAACTCGAAGTATTTGCTGAAAACGCGCCTGAATTGAGACGCGCGGAGATGTAATAATAAATATAGCAATGAATATGATTGTAACGAAATTTGGCACGTACATTTCTCCGTTCGCAATCGAGTTGCAATTTGGACAAGAGAGTTACAGAACACAGATACGTAATATATCCTAATAAAAAACCTAAAGACACTAAAAGATAGACA
>NW_017306091.1:595169-611445 GCF_001594115.1 Trachymyrmex septentrionalis | reverse complement strand
CGAGTTGCAATTTGGACAAGAGAGTTACAGAACACAGATACGTAATATGTCCTAATAAAAAACCTAAAGACACTAAAAGATATGATGTTAAATCTGTATCAATATTTTCTAGAATGTAGGATGAAATTAATTGTAAATGATAGATACATAAATACATACAAATCGAAATGATAGATACATAAATACCTACAAATCGAATATCGATCTATTATTGCGACACACATATTTTTTCCACGCAAAGAGAACAAGATTAAATAAAAGCTTTGCGTCCTGATCCTATCGCTTTAATTAGAATAATATTTTAGCGCTATCTATGACTTTTTAAATTGAATAATAAATGAAGAAAAAAACGATATTGCAGCACTTATCAGTGAAGCCTCAAAACTTTGCTCGAAATTCATTTGGAAATGAATTTTAAAACCATCGATTAATACCTGTTTAAATTCTGATCCACCTAATATGACAGAATTGGATTAAACTGATATAACGTATCGTATTTTTGAGAATAATGTTAAAAATAATTAAACTATCGATTCGAATACCTATTCGAATTCTGATCTACCTAATATGACAGAACTCGATTCAATTATATTGATATAATGTATTGAGATGAGCAATGAAATAATCGTATTTCCGAAAATAATGTATATTAAAAATAATTATAAGGTATATTAAAAATAATTAAAATCTTTCGTAAACTACATTCAGACTTTTTTTTCGCTTGTTTGTTTTTTCACCATCATTATTTTTCATCGCGCATACGC
Organism: Trachymyrmex septentrionalis; assembly: GCF_001594115.1. NCBI lineage: Eukaryota > Metazoa > Arthropoda > Insecta > Hymenoptera > Formicidae > Trachymyrmex > Trachymyrmex septentrionalis. The sequence continues at coordinate 610,681 of NW_017306091.1, read as the reverse complement.
GTGACGTTAATATACACACCTACAGATAAGCGGTAATGCTATTATGGTATTATGGAAAATAGAATTGAGACTTTGCAAGTCTTCAGAAGCCATAATAAGCTTCGACGACATCTCCAGATATTTCACGTAAGTTAGTCATGAGAAATCGAATGATGGAATCGCAGGATTCGATCGAGTAACGTTTCTCTGTCGTTTCGCTGACAGAGAGTACATTGAGGAAAGTTCCTCGTCGTTCTTTCGTTTAATTTCCGGAGTTTCGTAATTGGATTTATTCGCGAAGATATGGCGGAACAGGAGGAGAAAGGTAAACAGGAACCAGAAAAGGAGGATGACAGGATCGAAGAAGGGTAAGGATATAGCGAATGTTTCGTGGCGTAATTTTATTTTTTTTTTTTTATACACATGTAAAAATGACACATTCGTTTCGGCACGTCAACTATACCAAATAAAACAAGCGTATATGGGAGGAATAGGCAAAGGAGATCATATATTACTACTTCACATAATCCTTTAAATCGTGACAAAGATATATTCGAGTTTCCGAGTAGTTTCCGTAGTTATAAATAACTTTCTCTACGGATACGTTTTTATTGATTTAAAGACGGTGGGTCTCGTTCTTCTTCTTTAAGCGAGCTCCTGGCGGAGCGATTCTTTGCTCAAGGCATAATGAACGTTCCCTTTAAGTGAAGGGAGTTACGGAGAGGAGTGTGGGAAACGTATCTCTCCAAAAATTAAATGATTCGCCTCTTGCAATATATTACCGCTTCATCTTGCTTATACAGCAAAATCACGCGAACGAAAAACTAGTTATTACTCACCTCGTATTGATGCAGCGTCGTTCATTAACGCCGATCTCAGTTCCAAGTTGCTGGCGGAAACGCGATAAGGTTCACAACTTTGCTTTAAGAGGCCTGAAGTTATAAATCGAAAGAGATTAAGTGACAACAACTTTTGTCTTTAAACTGTTTTTGCACAGTCTTTGGGATTTAACTTAAGCAATAAAACGTAAACAATAAACGAATCGACCAATCACAGTAGAGCCCGTAAAGCAATCCTATAAGCAATGGTCAATTCAACATGTTGATTTTCTTACTGCCTTCAGTTTTTTGTGTGCCATGGCCTTTAAACTTAAGCGAATCGAGCAAAACCCAATTGTTACGACCTAGAAACATAAGTTTGTGGCCGACATATCGTCGCTTAAGGCTGCCGCAGGCAAAATTTCCGCAACAATAACCTTAAGACGTGAATTTAGGCTGATGAGCCAATCAGGATGCTGCTTTAGATCTACGTACTCTAACAGAAATAGAAATAGCAGTAAACTTATCCATAAGGCGAATTTCAACCGGTTGAAGTTAACTGTTGTTCCATTAATAGGTGGATAGGTTACTGTTATTTCCATTTCCGTTAGATTACGTAGACCTAAAGCAATATCCTGATTGGCTTATCGGCTTAAGTTTACGTCTTACGGTCACTGTTGCGAAATTTTGTGTCCGGCAACCCTAATAACTTACGGCTCTTTTAAAGCAAGATTGTGGACTACAGAAAAACTCGTTGGCAAAACCGGAAACCTATGACAAAAGGTTAACAACTTAGTATTCTATATATAACATATAATAGGATATCATTCCCCCGCGCCCCTTCCCCCCCCCTCCAACCGAATCCGATTCATAATTAATAAACTCGCAATAAAACAAGCGTACACGAGCAGATCTCGGGTTGTAATGCGTGAGCGGGACTTAGCTCTCTCTCTCTTATTATATCGCCGTAGAAGGACAAACGTGGCAAAACGCGAAGAAGGCGAAACAGACGGAGCCTAACAATAAGTCACCTCCGTAATCTGCTCTCAATTGTTTTCGGACGCGGACGCACGTTTTGTATTGCGCGAAGTAAAGTTCAAGTGCAGTTCACCGGGTGTATTATGCGTGTATTTTCGTATACAAGAACGGTAATTAAGCCAGAATAGGCATGACGGTAGACAATACGTTTGAAGAATCGACAGTTAGCTCGAAGGAAGAGGAAAATATTTGCTTAATGCGTCATACACTGAAAGATATCGCAATGTTTCGCGTAGAGGTAATCGGGAGAAAATAAATCTTTTTACATAATTCTATTTTGGTCAATATTTTAATAATATTTCAACAATAGTTTTTTTTTTTCTGCAATCGACAATTGATTTTTTGCCGAAAATTTCAAGAAATCATCGTTGACGTCAATGGATTGTTAATAAAGATTTTTGTTATATTTCTTTCAATTAAAATTTCGAAGAAGTTCGCTTACGAGAGATTAAGGAACTTTAAATTCATTTCAACATTAAAATCATGTTTTTCCAGAAAGAATTCATTGAAACATTGTTATTAAGGACTCAATGAGATTTGGATCTTCTTTTCATTGCGTTTTTTCATTTATTCACGTTTCGTAACGCGATTTAATCACGGGAATGATCTTGAAAGATGTTAAGCCATTGTTAAACGTCATACGTCTTACGAAACGAGACAGCATTACGTTTTTGCGGTTGAACGTGGGAATCGAATATCGCTTCATAACGTACAACTTGACCACAGTTAATTAGGAGGTAATTTGTTGGATGTTACGACGTATTCCGTTCAGAAATTAAACGAGTGACATCATCAATGGCTGATAGCAGGTGTTTGTGAGTGACAGGTTGGTGCCACGCAGGAAAAGTACAGGCGTACCAGGTGTTATTACATAGAAATGACATAATTCACAGTTACGAAAGATTAGCGGGAGTAAGAGTGCGGGAAACGGCGGATTGTGTTGCAATTATTCTTGCGTTTTTTTCCCTTCCTTTCTTTGCATCAGTCGCGTGCTTCGAGGTGGAAACCGATCACGAGAATGAACTGGCAGAGGTGCGCGTTGTGTTGCTTGATATCAAAACCGGCGTCTGGCGAGGTGATTACAATAAGAATCACGTGAGTTTTTTTGATCCATATATGAATCCGTGTCGGAAACATTCTTTCATGTGACTAATCTAGAACAATTATTTCTCGTTGCGATGAATCGTCTCGTAATTATACTAGCGATTGTGATTGGCGATTGACGATTATTTTCCAACCAGTCGGAGCAAAGAAATCAGTGACTGCTTCGTTCTGATTTAGTTAAAAAGTAATCGTAAACTGCTAATCGCAATCGTGCAATCGCTAGTGCGATTACGCAATTGTTGCCTCTATAATCCGGAAATTATGTTCTCCTCGTTTTATGAAACTCGAGGTCATTACGTGATCAGGATTTGTTAAAACATTTATAAATATAGCTTATTGCAAGACACTAAAAATCCCTCATTAAACTCTACACCTAACTTCAACTTGAAACGTTGAGAGCCTCTTAGAAGATATTGAATTCCGCTTGTTACACGAGATTCGCCTTTTTTTAGCTTAGAAGGAAAAAAAAAAGCTTACGACTCATAAGACCGTGACGTTCTATATAGAGTATATAATACTTCACAAGTCACGTTTCACGCGAAATATAATGATGCCTTCAGTCATAGATTCTATTTGATCGTTTCCGTTTGGAAACGTTAAAACAATTCAATCAAGTAGAAGTTTCATTTTAATTAACATCCGAGCCTTAACTTTACACCACACCGAATCTATATGCTGTATATAATGAATACACAATCACATACAGATAAGCGAATAACGTATTGCCCGAAGAATCACACTTCGAACTAATAAACGACACTCTACGGATGATCCGGCTACAAATTCCTTTACACTGAGGTGTCGATCCGTGCCGGTCGGTTCCTTAGCGGGAGCGTGTCGAAGGTGAGACGGTTAAGAAACGGCTGAAAGATCCCGTAGATGTTATCGCTCCACGTCTGCTGACCGTATACCACCATCTGGGCGTTTCTCGTATGCATTGTAGATTGCTCGAGTTGGCCCCGAAGCTAGGACACCGGGTGCATTTCGCGGAGGGCACGAACTTAAGATGCCGCGAAGATCCTATACCGTCCGATTCGGAGATAAGGTCAGCAGTTATTCAACTACGGAACTTGGAACAGCGATCTCTCTCTCTTTTTAGACGAGAGATTACTCGAGAGGTTATATTTGTAGAAGAAAAAAAGAAGAAGGAAAGAAAAGAAATTCAGTCCGATTTTTTTTAAACAAGATTATATATATATAGCGCGCGATTTTAACGTCTTGGCCGTCTTTGCCAAATTGATAAATGTTTTAATTTCTCGATAACACCGGGATTGTTACCGATGCTTTTTATTTGCAATCTACATCAGCACTTCCCGGTAGATTCTTTAGGATCATGTTACTGACCACGCGTTATGGCTGCAACTCAGCGTGAATTCACTGTAAACATGTATGAGAATTTAATGCACCGGTGATTTTCGGACTGATATTTGCAGACGTCGGAGAGAAAGAGAAGCGTTCGGTAGAGTGGATGTCAATTTTGCTTTATAACGTTTACTTTACGGTAGTTTATTTTATAAAAGCTGTACGAGATGAAAATGATATTTGGGTTTTTTTTTTAAACTAAAAGAAAAGAAAGTGAGAAAGAAAGAAAATAGAGAGAGAGAGAGAGAGAGAGAGAGAGAGAGAGAGATTCAAACTACATCTACAAATCCCATTAAATATGTATTTTCGACTGAACAAACAAAACGTACGAAACATGATATTCGAATATCTCAAATATCTGAATAATACAAACGCCATTAACACTGCTCGATGACTGTCGGTCTCGCGTAAAATCTCTCTCTCTCTCTCTCTCTCTCTCTCTCTCTCTCTCGCGCTCTCTTATTTTTTACCATATAAACCCCGATTCCTGACCAATACGCTTTATATTATTGCGCGCATGGTCGTGACACCTCTCCGAGAGGTAATCCGTTGCGAAGGGCGCATGAGCGGAGCACGACGAGAGGATGTACGGGGGAGGACGGAGGGTGCACACGTACAACCGCCCGCGTTCTCTCTCACCCCTTTCGACATCGGTCATCGACGAGCCCTGGCTTGCGTTAGTCCGACCGGCAATCTCGCCGCGCCGCGTCGTGTCGCGTCTCCGTCGCTATCGTCTCGTTTAAGATCGTTTATCGTCGTACGCTTTTCTCGCGGGTCGCAAAAAGAACGCGACCCGCGTGAAGGGAGGAAACCGTTCCGAAATGCGCGGATTTCGAAAAGAGCCGCGAGCCAAAGGATGAGAATTTTGGAGTGACAGGACCGCGTTGAATTCATTCCTCGCGCTATGACGCGACGCGCGTTTGGCTCGTGGACGGTGCGTAGGTGTTTCTCGCCCGAAAGATATTGCGTTTGAGCGAGAAAGGGGAAGAGACGTGGAAGAGATAAGAAGAAAGAACGAGAAAGAACGAATCTTGAGGGTGGCGAGAGAGAGCGCGGAGCGGTGCGCGAGTTTCCGTGGAATGTACTCTATCATTGATCGAGTTTATGGATCGACCGACGACGTGGCGAAGGTCGTTCGAAAGAACGAGCCTCGTTGGATTGAATATTCGTCGATTGTCCCTTGGCATCGAACGATCGTTCCTTCCCAAGAAATTTTAACCTTTGTTACAATTGACATTCGACAGATTGTCGATATGTTCAACGATGAGCGCGAAATCTTGAAGACGTTCAAGTCAACTGGAACATATCTCGTGACGGTGACAATGAGGATCAATCGATCTCCGGTCTCATCGGAATCATCTCGGCTCGATTTTGCCTCGTGCCGCGACAATAGTGCACACGACCTCGACGACCCCGATTATCACGCGTCACTGTGAAAATAAATTCCGGTGCTGGAAAACTCGATCGATGATGCCAGTCACTCAAGAGGAGAGAAACGCGCTGTGAGGGGTGGTGGTGAGGAAAGGAGACAGGAGGGTAAAGACAGAAACAGTGAGACAAAGGAGACGAGGAGAGAGGAAGGGGGAGAGAGAGAGAGAGAGAGAGAGAGAGAGAGAAGGGGGGGAGGGAGGGAGAGGGGAATGATTGAGTGCGAGGGTAGAGAGATGCGAGGGTTGACAAACGCAGAAAACAAAGCAGATGACGGATGAAAATTTGCCCACTTCGATTAATCACCGTCAAGTCTCGGAATTATATTTCTCGCTCGATAGAACGAGATAGTTTTCATGAAATTCACGTGTCGCTGATGATTGTCACATTTGACATATTTCCGGTCGAATACAGAAAATTTTGCTGCAGTGCCGGGGGATAATTGGGAGCTTTGTTCTCGTATAATTTCGAATTGTAGTGCCGAAAGCAGCAGAGAAAATATTTGGAGAATCAATTGGCAACGAAACAAAATCGACGGTGACCGTACGTTTTTATAAAACTGTAGTCGCTTCCAAGTAAACAGCACTTTATGCGAAAAATTGTGTCTAACATTGAGAAACAGCTGTAAACCATAGCTCCTATTTCTTCTTCCCGAACGTTCCTCTGGTCTCTTGATAAATTAGTTGCTTTTTCTTTTCCATTGTGATTAGTCGATTAACGTTCGTTATCCGAACGATTTTTGAAAACTTTCGAACAAAGGATTTCGGTGTAACTCTGGCCGGCGAAAGTACTTAGAATGGGCTGCAAATCGGCAGCTAAGTTCAAGCTAGAAGAAGAGACGGTCGCGTCGTCGTCGTCGTCGTCGTCGTTGTCGTCGTCGTCGTCGTCGTCGTCGTCGTCGTCACAATCATCATCATCATCATCATCATTGTTCTGTTCGACTTGTAAGCAAGCGATCCAGTCGCCGTTTAAGCGGAAGACAATTCAAGAACACGACGGCATATCCAATCTCAGGGACGAAGAAGAGAGTGAGCAAAGCATCACGGCCGTTTGTGTCTTATCCAAAAGGTCGTTCTTATTAAGAGAGAGCAGCGGAACGTCCGTTATTGCGGACGACAGCGTCGCCAGGTAGCTATTAAGCGACGATGCAGAAGCTGCGCTCGACCTTCAAAAGGTCGCGCACTCCTACGGGAGCAGAAATGAAGTCCCAATCTAGCCTTGAGGTGCCCAAGCAGATCAGGTCGGCCTCCTTCGACGAGATACAATTGCAGACACAGCGACAGGACGACCGTACCTCCTCGTCGTCCTCCACGTGCTCTCCGGCAAGATCGCAAGAATCGATGCGTGGCAGGAGGGGCTCTTCGACTTTAAAAGTACCTCAGCTGACCGGTCAACGTTCCAAGAGCTTGGACGCGTACTCCGCGAGCTCCACCTCGTCCCCGAGTCAACTTCCAGCAGGTGGAATCGAGCGGCCGGAAACTCCAACTATTCAAGTCTCCGGATGTTACCACTGTGCCTGCGTCGAGGAGTATCGGAATCTCTGGCTGGCCGAGGACATCTCCAGAGAAGAGGCTGACGCCGGGGAGATCCGTGAAGCCGACAGCTCGGATCTGTCCGAGAACGAGTCGGAGGATGAGAACAAGAGAGAGGGCAGCCCGGAGATCCTGGTCACCCTGACATCCGATGACTCGTGTGAGTCGCAATACGTCCCATCCGAGATAACCAAAGATACACCTACCGAGCCGGACTCCGAAGTCAGACCAGAGTTCCCGGAGAGGCAGCGCAGGCTGTCCAGGCAGGAGGCCTTGACCACCTTCCCCCTGGAGCACTTTTCCGCTGTCGTGTCAACCTCGACTGCGTCAGAAGCGGACGACGACGACGACGACGAGGAGAATGAGACCGTCGAGCCGTGCAGGTCCAAGTTCGTCGTACGTGACATTTTTCTGACGGTGCCGGAGCTGAAGCGAGATCGAGCCGCTTCCGTGGACTCGTGTTTCAATAACAATAAGAACGGCGGCGTAGTCGACGCGGACTCGCTGGCAGTGCCGCAACAGAGCATTAGGTCGAAGAGCGTCGACATCGTGCTGCCGACGGACGCGAGAACGAGGTACACGGCGCTGCTACCTGGGAAAGAGTCACGACCTCCGATAGGGTGGGTACGTCTGATTGGATGGAGCCGTGACCCCCGGAATGTTCTGAGCACGACGCAATCCAAAATCGTATTAATGAGCATGTTTTTATACGTATCTTATTTCGTTGCGAGATTGTAGCACTTAAACTGTAGTTATTTACCGACAAATAGAGAGATGCATAAGCAGTCTTTTTTAACAGACGCAAATAATATCGCAGCTGTTTTTTATTTATTTTTCTTACTTTGACAATTCTTTAGTTGAATTCCATCTATTGTGCATGAAAGAAACAGTATGAAATGATTTTGTTTACATTTTTGTATCGATTGCGTGATGAAGTTATGTATCTTGAGTGTAATATAGATTAGAGAAAGCTGGGTTGTTCCATCTCTCTCTCTCTCTCTCTCTCTCTCTCTCTCTCTCTCTCTCTCTCTCGATAAATTTCAATTTATTCGCTCTTTTGCTCTTGTTCTCTCTTTCTCTCTTTCGTTCTCTCTTTTGTCCATTAGATAAATTACCATATAGTTTATCCAAAGAGGGAGCAACCAGCTCTTAATCTTGCTGTTAGAGATGATGGTGGAAGCATAAACCTGCATTCAGAACGCGCTTTTATCGATAAATATATGAGCTTTTATGTCTGAAATCTACAGCATATATATTATGTGAACTATATATGCTAAATACGCGCGAATATCGTAAAAGCACATTCTTAATATGGGTCATAGAATTTTCTGGGATAAAAGTGGATATTAACATTAGCATATTAAATTATTTTTCTTAAAAATGAAAATTTATAGTAGATATAACATATATAATATTGATTCGTGTTATTAGAACGCTAATCAAATATAAACGGAGGTGAAATAATTCGTAATTAAATCACGGTGTTAATTTTATGAATTAAAACCATACCAGATATTTTATATTTCTACCATCTTCTCTGTTAATTCTTAATTTGTTATCTGTTCATATTTTTAACTTTTTATATTCTATATACGTAATTAGTTAGATTAAAATATATATTCAGTTTAAAACGAAAACTTAAATATTTTTATTTAAACATGACATTTAAACATAAGTGACATTACGAATAGAACTCTATTCTAAATTCTGACTGCAATTATAACTTATCTAAAGTGATTTTAAAAAAACAAGTAGAAAAAGGCTTTTCTTATGCTACTGTTTTCGTCTCTTTCCATTATTTACGATTCTACTTAAAAGGCCTGTATACCGTTACTTCTCTCATGAATTATTGCTTAGGACATTTCCATAAATTAGAAAGATAACACTTATCTCTGAAAAATTATGTTTATGTATTAAAAGACAAAGTAATCTATTATCGTAAGGAATTAAATATTCGGAAGCTATTGATCCAAAATCTATACCTACATGCGAGCTATACATTGCATCTTTTGTGCGGAATGATTATTACTGTTATTTATTAATTATTACACAAATCAAAGAAGTCGTACATAAAAAAAACCTCGCTAGTAGGCTACTGTAATCGTTAAATTTTTATATCCTATTTTTGAATGCACGTTTCATCAGGCAGGAAGGTAGACTGGTAGACTTAAAATTATTCATATAGCTTAAATCTTTGAGGACATCATTACCATTTCAAAGATACGACATGATTTCATTCTCGCGCTATCGGATCCTCATGAAAAAAGCACGAGCAAAGGCAGTTTGAATTATATATACTATGATATACGTGTTCTGTTTCTTTTGCGTCCTATCTTATTTCTATGCGATACGGATGAAGTTCGTATTTAAATACAAAATTACAAAAATATTTTATTATAAATATAATAAATAGTAGAAAGTAGAGCGTGGAAATTATTCTTTCGTGTTCGTTTTTTAACTTAGCGCAGTAGAACATATACATTGTTAATGTAAATTAAGTCGAAAAAAGTTTTGTGAGCGCTTCATGTAATGATTCTAGAGGAAGAGAGGATAGTGGAGAAGATAGTAGAGACGGGGGCAGTTCAAGTGGTCATCGTGAACCTCGGTCGACTCCAGATTGGGGTCCAAATGCGTTTAATGGGGAACATCTTTGGGTACCAACCGCTACATCCGGTGATTTCTGTTACGTCAATGACTGTTCTGTAAGTCGTAAAAACAAAACGCGGACGATGCTTAAGAATGACAGATGCATTCGAGATTTTGATTAATCGGATCGACATCGTGTTCTTTTTACCACACTAGAAACATGGACCCCGGTTGAAGTGTCCAGCTTGTCGTGTAGTGGCTCACGCCTGCTGTGTCGGAGGTTTAGAGTTCGCTTGCAAGCCGAGCTTTCGCGATGTAGGTGTACGTCAGTACCGCGAGCAAACGACAACCCATCATCACTGGGTCCATCGACGATCGCAGAAGGGCAAGTGTGCCAACTGCGGCAAGTCCTTCCAATCGAAGCTCAGCTTCAGTTCCAGGGAAATCGTGGCGGTGAGCTGCAGCTGGTGCAAGGCCGCTTATCACAATAAGGAGTCGTGCTTTAATGTACAGAAAATAGGCGAGAACTGCGAATTGGGCAGTCACGCGTCGATCGTAGTGCCGCCGTCATGGATTGTGAAACTTCCTCGTAAGGGTAGTTTCAAGAGTAGCTTGAGAAGATCCCCCAGAAGAAAAAAATCTGGTGATGGCTCTTACCGTCGGAAAAACAAAGAAAAAGAGAAGGAACAGAAAGAGAAAGAGAAAGAAAAAGGAAAGGACCAAGGAGAGTTGTGGATCGTTAAGCCTATACCCACGGCCACGGTAAAGCCGGTGTTGGTTTTCATAAATCCGAAATCCGGTGGTAATCAAGGAGCGAAACTGCTACAAAAGTTTCAATGGTTACTCAATCCAAGGCAGGTTTTCGATTTGACGCAGGGTGGTCCAAGAATGGGGTGAGTAAATCTGCTAACTAAATAAAAATATATATATGAACAACTGACAAGGGATGACGTATAATGTAGAGAGAAAGAAAAAGATTGAATCAGTCAAGTAAACAAAAATATATTGATCATCTTGCAGATTGGAACTCTTCAAGAAGGTTCCAAATTTGCGCGTGTTGGCTTGTGGCGGCGACGGTACGGTCGGTTGGGTCTTGTCGATTCTGGATCAAATCGGCGTTTATCCGGCGCCAGCGGTTGGGGTACTTCCTTTGGGTACCGGAAATGATCTAGCGAGAGCATTGGGATGGGGAGGTGGTTACAAAGACGAGCCGATCGGCAAGATCTTGACGAGCATAGGTGACAGTGAGACCACCCTGTTGGACAGATGGCAACTGAAGGTCGAGAGGAATCCCGATTCCAAAAACGACGACGACGGCGGCAAGGGCAAGGAAAATCTACCGCTCAACGTTGTTAACAATTACTTTTCCCTCGGTGTGGACGCTCACATCGCCCTCGAGTTTCACGAAGCACGAGGTGAGACTTGATTTTAAATTTTTACTTGCATTTACAAAGGAACCGTCAGAACCTCATCAAGTTTCACGGCTTCAGATATTCTGTAGAATATAAACAAATATTAGACCTGTATATTTTTATTTTGTTTATCTCAACGTTTACGGATAGAAACAATTCCTCAAAAATAAGGGATGTTTTGCTTCCTTCATTTAAAATCGATGAAAGACAATTCCGACGATTCCTTTGTAAGTTACATCGACGACGTCACAGATGTTGCGATTCTATCTAATTCAAGAATGTGAAATCGATCGTGTGACCGGTCAAGAATTTCGTTTTGTGAATTCAAAATGCATTGATCTTAAGAATTTCTCCTTTTTTTATTATTTAATTAAATAACATTTCTTTATGTCTGATATAAAACGTATTGTATGTGGAAGTGGATTTTGTTTGATAAATCCGCTACGATTCGTTTATAGAGGCTCATCCGGAGAAGTTTAACTCCAGAATGAGGAACAAATTGTTCTACGGGCAAATGGGTTGCAAGGACTTGTTGCTCACAAAATGGAAAGATCTCTCGGATTTCGTGACGTTGGAATGCGACGGTCAGGACATGACGCCGAAATTGAGAGAGCACCGAGTTCATGCGATACTGTTCTTGAATATCGCTTCTTACGGCGGTGGGACGCATCCGTGGAGTGCGGGAAGTGGCACTAGAGAACCCGCCATGGACGATGGCTTGATCGAGGTAGTCGGCTTAACCACTTATCAGCTACCTCTTCTGCAAGCACGTGGACACGGTACATGCATAGTACAATGCAGCACAGCCAAACTGGTCACTACAAAGACTATACCAATGCAGGCAAGCGTAATTTTTGTATCGTACTTAAATATCATTACCATCGTTTTGATAACAATTCGCATACAGATACCTAGAATTATTTTATTTCGTTTTTTTTTTTTATATCTTTGAGCACGTGAATTATTTTCTTTAACTAATATGAATCTAAGTCGCCTTCTCTTTTCATTTTCCTAATAAGCTGATTTTAATCGTTGAATATTATTATTCATTTTTACGAGTAAAGAGAATTTTTTTAGTTTGTGATAAGAATAAAATCTATTCTTGTAAATTTTACCCGATAAGTATTCATATATAATCGTATATATTCCCTGTATATAATCTATATACTTTAACTATATAATATTTTTTTAATAAAATGTTACAGGTTGACGGAGAGGCTTGTCGCCTGTTACCATCCATCATAACTTTAAGTATGTTAAATAAGGCTACGATGTTAGCGAAAAGAAGGAATACTGGAAAGCCACATCAACACACAGCAAGATTAGACAGGCTAAAGCTGCCCGTGATGAGGATAAAGATGTCGGATTACGAGGCATATCATCATAACAAGGAAATGTTGAAGGATGTGGCAGAGTCGTGGTTCGTAGAACCGCTCGATCTTGACGCTGCGACCGATTTAGAAAGCCTAAGGAAACTCTTGACGAAAGATTATAATATGGATTCGTGCTGCTTCCTTGACTGTGAGTACCGTCTCTCGCGCGAAATGATATATTTGCAAATTCGCGCATGATCCTCTGTGTAAAAAAATGCGCAAAATACGTGTAGTTCCTATTTTCTAGCGTGCACCGCGGAAAGATTCTTCAGGATCGATCGCGGCCAGGAGCAGTTGCATTACGTAACGGATGTCGCCGTGGACGCTGTATACATACTCGACGAAGACGCTGTGCAGCAGCAATCCGGCGGCCAAGCGGGACCAAGTCAGATCGTCGTGAACCAGGAAGTCAAAACCGCGCAAATTCACTTACCAAGGTACGTGGAGTATTTTCATGCGGGTCTAGCGTTAAATTTTTTTTTTTTCTTCAAAACGCATGATATGATATACGATATAGCGACGAGCATCTAAAGGAGATGCCAGCCGTAACAGAGAAGGCAAATCGACCGAACGAAGATACACGGGGGCAGGAACATCTTTCCGTCACCGGGAAGATCAAACTTTCCAGACAGCCAGAGAGCGTTTCCGAAGGTCAGAATGGTGTCAGGCCGAAGAATCCAACAAATCGGAACTCCTTGGATGTGCCGTCGAGCGAGAACAAAAACGGCGAGTCAAACTCCCATACTAGACGCGAGTCCCTGAAGCAAAACTCTCATGTCGCAATCGCTCGTACCGAACAGTCGCAGCATCAGGCTGACCGATCTCTCGCTTTTATCAGGTAAGATTCTTAGAATCTTGAGTGTGCCATTATTACTCCGGGCGTGCCATTAATTATCCGAATGATCGAGAGCCAAGAGGGGCGTCTGTGCGACGTTAGATAGAAGAAAAGGAAACTTCGAATGAAGACCACTGGTGGCTTTCAAAGCGGGTAGACCTTTATTCCACACGAGTGCCTTTTAGACGGTGTAAAAGGTATCGCGACTTGATGATATATTATGGATTATTATAAAGAAAAACTCAACACGAGCGTTACGTAAACTTTCATTCGACCGTACACTTCAATTATCTTTGCTCGGATAATTTATTCGGATAATCATTATTCACTGTCCGCGATGTTGCAAAAGTAGCTTGCGTGCAGAGAGGAAGGGGTTGCCCTAATCTGGATTTCTCATTTCTATTTGCAGTCCTCGCGACAGGCTCTTCGGTCTGAACTCGGGAGTTCACGGATTCACTACTGAATTACTAGAAAAGAACTGCGATGAAATATTGAGAGCAGCGAAGATCGGCGATCTGCCGACCTTGAAACAGCTTCATCAAAAAGGGTACTCGCTTCTGTCGATCGATGAAACTGGTCAAACGGCGCTGCACCTGGCATCGAGGCACGGACACAAAGACATTGTCAGATATCTTATTGCCTGCGCCCCACCAACAATTTTAAACATGATCGATAATGATAAGTAAGTTATCAACGAATCAAATAAAAAAAAAGGTCATCATACAATTACAAATTTAATCTAAGAATATATTAATCGCTTTTTTTTCTATCATTCTCATCCATTTTTATTTGTATCATTTCATTTTCTGTTTCACCTTGATTCCAAAGAGAGAAGTAATTTATTTCTGTTTCAACAGAGGGCAAACTGCTTTGCATAAAGCTGCCCAGAACAAACGCCGTTCCATTTGCTGTATGCTCGTAGCCGGCGGCGCCTCTTTAATGGTAAAGGACCGACACGGAAACACGCCGCATCAACTCGCGTTGATAGCAGAGGATCACGATCTAGCTGCGTATTTGCAAAGTGAGTAGTAGTCCACAAAAGCATCCTCTGTCCAATCGTCAGACTAAATTTTCTTGTTTCGTCAAAATGTAAAAGAAACACTTAATAATTTCAAGACAGTGTCATCAATCAAATTTCGTCTCTTTCGAACGTTAAACATATAACTCTAAGTAAATAAGATATAACTATCCATATACGAAACTGTAACGATATATGTCACCAGGTCAAGAACACTTTCAATTGGCGACAGACGAGATGGAGAGTGATCTCTGACCTCCAGTGTTGATCGCCACGGCCTGAACCGCCCTGAACAATTGTGACGTAAGAGCCGCTATTATTGGTGTTCTGGCAACTTCTTTTGCGGCATTTTTTCCGGCGTAACGTAACGTAAATCGCCACGTGATAATCTGATATTCCTCGTCTGTCTACTTGACGTTGACGATTACGTGTTTGCCAAATACTGACGTATTTTTCTTGTCGATACTTCGAAATTTATTCTCTAAGACACAATTATCACACATAATTATACACACACATACACAAATACACACATACACACATACACAAACGCGCATACGTATATATACGTACATAGTTGTTTCCAATCGATAATAAGTCCTTATTTTTCTCATTCGTAAACTTGTCCGAGGTTTGTAGCTCTACTTATATTCGTATACTCGGCAAGTGGACCATTATCGGTCAGGGAGCATCTAAAATTGCTCCTAAGACGAGCAAATTTATTTTTCATACGACATTTGACGTCTCTCCGGTCCAAAGTGAGACAGTCAGTTTTGTATATCTATATACTTATATATAAATACATCTGTTATCTTAGTCTCACGCAAAAACAAGTAAACAAAATGGTCCAGCCATCACATTTGCGCGATTAAAGGATGAAGGATTGCTTGTAGAGTTCGGTTCAGTCAAACGAAACGTTAAATCTGTGCCAACCGATTGTATGAAGGAACACTAATAACAATGCCAAACGAATATTGACTGTCTCATGTTGGAATATATGCAAAATATATATATGTATATATATATA
>NW_017306091.1:592916-595069 GCF_001594115.1 Trachymyrmex septentrionalis | reverse complement strand
CACACACACACACACACACACACACACACACACACACACACACACAGAAGAAATGTTCATAGTCTTCACTCGAAATGAGTGCTACAAGCGAATCGATAATCTGTTAGTTTTAATCCAGGGAAAATAGAGGATAATCTTAATGGGAGAACAGTGAAAACGAAGCTATATTCTATAAATACCAAAATGTAAAAAGGGATCAACGTACGAACACCAATTAGTAGTTAGATGCAGTCTATCAACATTATTGTAACTATTACTATTACTATGATACTGTTATTACAATTATTTTTCTGTCGGATTGATATAAGATCTATGTATAATATACGTGTAGAATTTTGGAGGCGCTCATCGCTTGGATTTGCGCGTATTTTAAAGAAAGAGTGCCGCTCACAAGTCAATACGATCATGCACGCAACGATTTCTTTCTTTCGCGCGTCTTAATTGAGCCCCCATTTACTTATCGATACTTCTGTGATCTTCTAGAAACTCAATTTATATTCTATTATTTGAATGTGTGTAAAGATTTAATTCGTACGACGGCGAGTAAATCCTATTGCCTTTATCTCTTTATTCGTGTACTGATGCTCAATAGTTCGTATACATTTCATTGCAAAATGATAGAGAAATTAATAGGAAGCGAGGAATGTATCGAATACGGAATGACTGAATTGCTTGTTGATTTTAAACGATAGTACATATATGAAGAAAAATATAATTGTAAAGTAACATATGTAAAGAAAATTATAATTGTTGTAAAATTATTTAGCTTTTCTTTTAATTTTCAATTTAATTCGAATTATTCCTTATCATTTAAAATAGAAAATATATACTGTATCAAGACTATTGAGTGTTGGTATTGCACAAGTCGTGCACTCTCTTAAATCTTGTATACGCGGTTTTGTAATCGCCAGATTTCATTGCGACGAGAAAACATCGTCACGTTGATTTAAATAAAATTGAAGTACCTATATCTTTTTTGGGCGAACAGGAAAGAATTGCCGCTGTTTTCTGACTGTTAAGTTTTATGCGAAAATATAGGTAACTTACGAAGCTTTGTGTTCGTCCACAACATAAGACAAAGAATTATTGTAACAACAGGGAGCGGGGGAGGGGTGGGGGTTTATTTTAAACTTCGTTAGGTCGCGATATGTAACAGTGTGAATTACGAAGGTCCGCCGGTCTTTCATCGATTTTTTTCTCTAAAGAAAAATCGACTGCGCGCTCGTGATGGGAGATGCGCGCGATGTACGTCCTTGCTTATCTTTACCGCTCTTTTGGAGTATTTAAGAAGAAATGCCTTTCGCGATCCGTACCTGTTGTATCATTGTACCGATAAAAAGAGAATTTAAAGCGAGAGAGAATACTGCAAGGAATCGTAGTAGGATCGTTGTAGGATCATTATAGGGCGTGTAAGAGTATACTACGCGTATGTTATCGGGTATATATTATGCGTGTACCGTACGTTAGTTAGATGCCCGATAACGTAACAACATTGGAGCCGGTACGATCTCAGGAAGTTCAATTATCGATATCGAAGTGTTGAGAGAAAAAGAATACATTTTACGTCACGCAAAAAAATTATGTTTGTTTATTGCCGCGAATGAGCGTGAGGATCGTTTTCTCGCGACAATCGAAAATTTTCTTACTTGACCACCGATCGTACCGATTTCAATAGTACTCGGATAGTATTAGGCCTGAGATTAAAAAAAAAAAAAGAACATAAAAGGAAATAATTGGGATTTCCCGGATATAGTGACGCCTTTATATAGCGGCGGTAAGAGCGCTGGCTCAGCTTGCAAATTTCGATTTAAGTTTTTAGAGCAATAAATTGACGACAATCACGATATTTCGGCATAAGCCAGCGCTCGGTCCGCGACTGTTAATTCTCTCCCGTCCGTTCCTTTCCCTTGTTCCACTCCTTGTCAAAATTCGAGATTACCTCGTTTGTGTCGTGTGAGCAACGAGACTCCGTGTGCACGAGCACGCTCCATTTTATTAATAGACGCGCGAGCACGTACAATGCGTTTAATGTTTATCACAATGTTTATTTACTAGCAACTAACGTGTTAGTCTTTCAATATGCTAGAGAATTAGTAGTTAAATAAATATAATTCTATAAATTATACTTTTTTTGAATAATTAACAGTTAAAAA
>NW_017306091.1:590468-592780 GCF_001594115.1 Trachymyrmex septentrionalis | reverse complement strand
TTATATTATATATAAAAAAATATTATATTATATATAAAATATTATATTATATATATACATATAAATATTTGCTTCTTCTCTTTTTCTTCTTCTGTCTGTATCTCTACATCTTTCTATTTCACTTTTTACAATTTTCCCAAAGATTCTCTGATCTTGATAATAATTCCAAAACTTCTTAAATAACATTTGAATTTCAACATTCAAGCTATTTACTTACGAGAACAATTCTTTCGTCGGTGTGTGCATATTCAAGTTAACATGATTTTCCAGTTTACGCGCGATAAGATATTATAATTACGTAGAGCAAGAAAACACATTCGTGTACACGGAGTCTAAAAAAATCCTTTAAAAAAATCCCACTCCCTTTCTTCCCAAAAAAATTTACGAATAGATAATTTATAATCGATATTGTAATAGAATATTGTTATTCCGTGTTCGTATTTTAAAGTTCGTTGTACTTGATTGTACTGGACGACAGAGCGTTTCGAGAATGAGTCTTACTTCTATTAAATTTCTCTTTTCTATCGCTCGTAGGAAATAAGTTTCAATTAGGTGTATAAGAGACACAGATACATTCAGTAAGTAAATTTCTTTCAGCCCAAAATCATTTCTTGCACGAGAATAACAATGGATGGATATTTCTATTTCAAGTTTCATCTCAAATTAACAAATCACGATACTTCGAAACTCTCGGTACGAAAAAAATTACAATGTCGTCCAGTCGTATTAAAAATGTTACGAAAATATTAAATAGTATATAGATTCGAATTACGGCTATATTCTACGGAATTTCTTAACTATTCTAGTGATTACTCATCGAAAGAGATTCTGTCCATTCGCCTGTTAGTTCTTCCATCGAACGTATCTTCAGACATTTTTTTAGAGAAACAGTTTCGGTTGCCAATATATTTCCAGCTCGTAACGATACAATGATAGCTTTTATTTTCTACAAGAATATGAATATAGGAATTGAATTTTACGGATGTTTTCTATAAACATCGATACATTTTTCAGTTCGAGACTTGCGCGTATTATGCGGCGAGGAGAACGTCGTGTGCTCATATAAATTTCTAACAATAAGTCTCGTGGGCTTGGATGGACCAACCAATGACCATTTTATTTTATTAAAATGAAACGATATTGCTGTATTATCCGTAATTTTAAATCTACTAAACGAAACGACTCGCTCTACCGGATTGTTCTTGAGACGTCCTCCGAGAACAGCGGAGCGTAAGGAAAGAACGACTTCAAAACCGGTAGAAAAATTCGCGAAAACTTACCTCCCAACAAATTCCCGACATATCTCTATGTATTTTTAATAATAATAAGCGTATTGTTCAATTCACAATGTGCTGACATGTAGTGTGTTTATATATACATATACTACTCCTTCCCTTTTCTCCTCGTCTCTTTATTCGATCGAACAAAATTATGCACGCAAAGTTGATTCATCAGTTTATTAAATTTATATTTGACAAATAAATATATTTGGTGGACAACTAAATAAATAGTTCAAAATACTTTAAAACAGAACCTAAGTTTATCAAGATTAAATAAACAGAAATAATACTTTAAATAAATAAATACAAGTGAATGTTTTAGTAACTATTATAGTATTGGAATAGTTAGGAGGAAATATTTGCTTTTGTTAGTAATTTGGTTTAACATCTAGACTCTAGAGTCATTTGCATATCATTCTATACCTTCATCTTCGTTAGTTTAACACCACGGATAATTACAAACGTTATTTACCTACGAAGTTAATTTAAATTATATTTAACAAGTAAATAAATAAAAGTTTAAGACACTTTAGGACTATATAAATTAGGAACCTGTGTTTCTTATCAAAATTAAATGTGTGAATACAAATCCATATTTTTTACTAACTAATATTTAACAATAATTAAGATTGTTGTGTTTACTTTTGTTATAGATCTGATTTAACGTCTAATACTTGCAAGCGTATCATGTATCTTCATCTTTATCAGTTTAATCGGGGACAATTACGTAAGCTACTTATCTCAGATACAGAATGACGCCACGGCGTAACCATGCGTCGCATTCCTCTCGCAGACACGTGATCGGTAATGAACAAATTAAAGCCTCCCGTTGGACACTTGTATAAACCGGTATGTTCAAATAATCTTGCCGATACGTATCTTCAAGAGCGTAAAGATTACCATTCCCGGATTTATCGTTCAAGTATTCCTCCGGCACAAATGCTACTTGGCATGTCGGGGCAACTGCGACTGCTGCCGAATTTACGTCCAGATCCTTTAAGACACCTTCCTCAATCGAGGCTCCTATAAACA
>NW_017306091.1:582408-590368 GCF_001594115.1 Trachymyrmex septentrionalis | reverse complement strand
GTTTTTTTTTTTTTTTTTTTTTTTTTTTTTTCATTTAAAGATACTCTGGACTTTTTGATATTATCCACAAATTTTCAAAAATTCTTAAACATGTGATTCTCGTTAATAATTAATTACGTCGATGTGAGTCGCAGATTAAGTTCCAGTTTCTCTCGTAACAAATGAAAACTTAATACTGTGAACACTGGATCAATACTGAGAACTCTGTCGAGTCTGACAATCAATCAAAAGCTTACCTGATATGAGCAAACCTTCGAGCTGGAGCGATACCTTCCACTCTTTGTTCGTACGACTCTCGATCCAATTGGCACGAAGATGAAGAGTTTCCAATGGATGACCGAGCTCTCGCGCGGTGTGTTGCTTCAGGGCAGTCAGAAGAGCCCGTGGCCGGGACAGTTGGGACAAATCGACTCGACTGGGTATGTTTATCGCCGAGGATTTCAGTGCTTCATAATTGGATAAGAGCGCCTTCGCGAATTGAATGGCGTTTTTCGGGCCCGTTCGCCATTCCGCAAACCAGTGCTTGGGAGTCTAGAATTATAAATGATCTTCATTTATTATGAAGAAATATATAATTATAATTATCATTATACTATGAAAAATAACTATGAAAAAGTGAAAATTTCAAAATCAAAATCTGACCTCGTTATCTTCAAAAGATGACGCATCCATGTCCGTTTGTACGATATGCAATAACTTCTTCGTAAGATCAATCTCGTCGATGAAAAAGTCCTGTAAAGGATTTCCTTTCCGTTCGCTCATGGCACCTGTGTCGCATGTGAATGTCAAGGAACATTGTTGATCCATAACTACCTTTAGATCGTGTTGAACTTTTGACTTCTCTAATTTATTGTTATTTCCTTCGCTGTTATTGAACGGCTTCATCAAGATACCTTGAAAATAATTTAAGTATATTTGAAAACTTGAACTGTTCAATATAAGAAGAAAACACTAATCGAATCCAGACGTACTATTTGGTTCTAATTTATCTGAGCTTTGAAGATACCTTTAAGATATGTTAGAGCTTTTTCCGCAGCAGCTCTTTCCCATGCTCTATGAGCATTAGCAGGAAGTCCGAAGTACTCTTTCGGTGAATCGACGTCATCCATATTCTCCAGTGACTTTACCGGATCGCCCATCGTCATGTCGGTCACTTTCAATACATCTCCCAGCTTCCGGCGCCCCTCGAAAATGTCTCTGGACCATATGTTACGTATCATCGAGCGCAATGCCCTTGCATCGTAGTCATCTTGAAGCCGTCCGCCGTAAACCGCAACGTCGAGCAAACCTCTGCCGATTTGCCAGTCCCCTTTACATGCCAATATATTTTCTGTCACATAATGTCATACAAGATGTCAAAATTACATATATATTTTTACGTTTCACATACCTTGTTGAGATCGTTTTTCCTTCGCCACGTTCTTCACTACTAACTCGTAGGCAGCTTCGAGATCCGACTCGTTCCACTCGTACGGTCTGATCCAGCCTTGAGGAACGAAGTTTCGCCGTTCTTGAAGCGTCGCATGTAACCAGGCGAGCACTAATGTAGTGGCCGCGACAGCATCATCATTACGCTGCGACTGTCGCAACTGCTGAAGCGATTTTCTCATGTTCCTCTTCACGCCTTCGGGCGGTTCGTACGCCAGTTTCAGACAAAGCCCCGCTAAGCCCGGATAGAATCCGGAACACTCCTCCGTAGTCAGCCAGATCCTCGTGGAGGAATTTTTGTTTGTGGTACACATCGACGATCGAAGCATACTTTCTAGTCGCGGTAGCCAATTAAGAGCGAGCTGCAAGTTGCTTAGCAAGACCCAACCACCGTTTCTACGAAAGTAATGATAATTAATGTGTATTTCTTTCACGAAATCGCATATTTCCAATTGTAAAAAATTTTGCATTTATAAAAGTGGCAAGATGAAGCATTTTTTAAATTTCTTTACTCGTAATAATACTCGATATATTGCATCGCAAATGCTTTTGGAAATTATGAGATTCTACCTGCATGCGGCTTCCAATGCCAATTCGGCTTGAGTGACATGTCCTTGACCTAGAGAAACCTCGGTAAATCCAGCGGAGGTATATTTCTCAGCTAGTACCTTGAGTTCGGGACTAGGATCAGCTCCCGGCGATAAAAATAATAGCACAGGATATGATCCCGCCTTCTCCTGGACGATCGTACTCAATGACCATAGCGGCGGTGCCAAATCTTTCACACCTTTCGTACGTAAATTTGAAAATTAAATCAGCTTGAAGGAATCACGTAAAAAGTAATAATTTGATAAATACTATATTTTGAATGAAATCCCAAAATAAACTTATTAATTGTTTAAAGTTCAAAGCATACATTAACGTTTTTATTCCTGAAGTAAAAATAATAAAAGATTCTGTTTATACATAACATTCGACTTATTCGTTTTACTCGATTTGAAAATATTTGTATACTCTTTGAGTATATAAATTAAAAAATTAGTAAGAGTTGCAAGAATATTCAAATATTCGAATATACCAACGAAATTTAAAATAATTTTATCGCATTTTATCTGCTCAAATAATATAATCTGAATATATTCGCTGTGACAGCAAAAATGTAGCAAGTATAAGTATAGTCTTGCCAGCCTTAATTTCAGCTATTTAGTAGTCAAAGTTATTTTAGTCGTATTAATAACTGCGTATAATCACTATGACAGCTAATAAAAAAGTCAGAATGCAGCCACAGCTATTTTGGATACACTGATAGCTGTATAGTCGTTGTGATAGCTAATGGAAAAGCCAAAATGCAGCCACAGCTATTTTGGATGCGCCGATAGCTGTACAGAGACTGTGACAGCTAATGGAAAAGCTAAAATGCAGCCACAGCTATTTTGATGTGGGAAGTGTACGTGCATCGTAAGTGAATCTTGCTGCGTATGCGGGTAAAAGCTAAAATACAGCCAAAGTAGCTGTAATCTAGCTGTAATTTATATGTCACAGCGAGAGCAAAAAGTAACGTGACTATCAGTTTTAGGATAAAGTTAGCATGTATCAGCGAATGGTCAAACGGATCCATGTGTTTATTTATACGGTAAATTATTACTTAAGGATCTGTGCGTAGTTCTGTAATCACCGTATTTATGAATTTGCGTCCGCATTAGTACTATATACTTATATATGTATTATAAATTGTAATAAGTTATAAATTGTAATGATTAATTATTCTTTTGATTTAATATTAGTGAGACGGAAGTTTTGTTATAGATTCACTCTTCGATTTGAAAAAATTATTTTTTAATTCTATTTTAAAAATTTTTACATGATTTAAAAATAAAAAAAAATTAATTTTAAATCCAATATTAATTACATATAAAGAGCATTCTCCGTTTAATTATTTTATCTTTTAATTAATTTATCTTTATTAGTGTCGTTTATAGAGTGTCGCACTGCTGTATAATATGTGGCTGTAGCTATTTCTTTATAGCAAAATACTTGTGCAATCAAAATGACTATAACATCGTTTTCAAAACCTAAAAACGTTATCTCATTTTTGTTGCTATAACATTATCGAAACATTATAATGACATTGTGATAAACAAAAAATGCTGCGGTTTAAGCTGCAACATTATCACAGATGGTTTAAACTTTATGTGTTATTTGGGTAATACTTGCCTAATTGTTTTGCAGCCAATTTGGAAAGAGCGGTGTGCAAATAATCAGGTCGCAAAGCCTTCACGACCAAAACTTTTTGAAAAGCACTGAGTCCGTTATCCGCGTAAATATCAGAAATATTGTTCAGCCAAGAAGATTTCATTCTAGCGGCTACCTTTAAAAACAATAATATCGACATCAAAATTTTAAATCTATTAAGAATTCGAATTATTCATGGAAAGTACTGAAGTCACTTTAATAAAACTTTTGACTGTTCACTGAAGACGTCGTATTGAATACGTACATTGGGCAGAGAAGAACCTAAGGCTTGTATAGCTTCACGACGTTCATCCGGTATCCATTCGGGTAATTCAAAGTCAGAATTATCGGCGCTGGCGATCGTGCCGCTATCGAACAAAAGATTCCTCTCGACATCTGGCACTGGATTTAATGATAATGCCATATGCAGCGCTAATGGAAGTCTGTGCTTCCTGTAGATCGCCTTCGCGCAATGATGGAACGTCAGAGTTATCAACCTGACACAATAGACGGCATGATGGCTTTATGTCATTTCACAATTTAATTGATCATATTATACATACCGTTTCTCGATTAGACCTCGCGATTGTTTCTTTTCTCCGTCTTCATTCGTATAAGAAATGTCATCTTGCACCGCTTTTAAGCAGATATCGGTGTAGGCTTCTGTGGAGATAACGTATAAAGAGCTGAGAAGTGTCAATCCTTTGATAGTCTCATAAACATTAGCGGCAAACTGCGCAAACTTTTCATGATTTTTGGCGCGCCTAAAAAAAGAGAACACAAAAACAGCATTATCTTTAAATGTTAATACTGGGATTCACATTAATGTTTGTAATATAAAAATAATATTCTGACGATACCTTAAAACTTCGTTCAAACTTTGTCTACTTTCCTCAAGCGCGATCGCTATTTCTTTCGCCTTGGCTTGCGTCGCTTCCAATGAAGACAAAAGACCTCCTTGTTCTTGGGATTCTTGTAAGAGATCTTGGCCTCTAGCTGTAGCTAATTGGCTCAACACATCCAGCCTGGCCGCGTCTCGTTCTCCGGATAATCTTTCTTCCCTCTCCAAGGCTTCTCTTCTTTGCGCCTCGAGCTCTGGCGTTTCGTTCAGTAAAAGCTGATGAAACAATCGTTAATCATTAAATACGTAAGAAAAATCGAATAAAAATATCAGAAATAATCACATTTATTTATTTATTTTTTTCCTTACCTTCTCTACAAATCTTTCTGCTAAGCTTTTTGTACCGGCACCGAGCGTGATCTCGCACAACACAGCATCAGCTTCCTTCGGGATATCTTCTAATCGATCTTTCCTAGTGGCCAGGAATAATTGAAAGCCTTCCTGAGCCGGCAGAATACGATCGCCCAGTCTAAGCGGTCCCCGACGAAGCAAGGGTAAAAGTATCGATGGAAATTCAACCACTTCCTCGACCAAGAGAGGTTTCCCGAAACGCACAGCGAGCTCCAAAGCCGTCAAAAATTTAGAATTTTCAGGCTGAGTTATTTCGAGTCGCGTGCCAAAATTGCGTTTGATCCAGATGACTGCTACTCCCGAAGGATCAAGGAAAATAGGTACTAGGGGTCCTTTCAGAACGCGGGAGGCTGCGACCAAGCTACTCGTGTCTGCTGGTAAACCCTGTGCCCTCCATAATAATCTCTCGCGTTCGGTTACTAATAACTTAGTCGCTGATTTCTTCCAATTGTCATCTCTCTCAGGATCCTGTGCAATTCAAACGTAGTAAGTTATTAACTGTTTAAGGATCAATTATTATTATTTATTGTTATGATCAATTATAAAATATAAATATTTAGACCTATTCTGATATTTAAAAAATTAAGTTAAAGTTAAAATATTAAAACATAAAATTATTCATACTTTTTGTATTCAATATATATTAGTTAAATATATATTAGTTAATGTGTAAATTTTAAAATAAAGTTAATTGTCTCAAAATATAACGTCGCATTTTTTTCACATTAGCAAACCTAAAAGAAAGACTGATTACCTGATATACAAGCAGAGCTGCTGCATTAGCTGCCTCAACGTCCAGTCGTTCTTTTCTGGCTGTCAGCTCTTGGAATTGTGTTTGCCAATCACGATGTTCGGTATCGAGTTTCCGGAACAGAGCACGCGCTGTCGATAGACTGGCCTCGGCGGATTCGGTTCGCAACTGCAATTCAGCTGCGCCCCTTGTGTGCTCGGCAAGCTCTTTCTGAAGCTGCGCCACACGGCTCTCCACTGTATTTAATCCCGTTTCCAATTTTCCCAACTGTGCCTCAGCCGCCGCTAATCGACTTAAGTCACAAAAGAATTAAGAAACCGAGTAATATAAAGCAATTAGATCTAAAAGGTAAATAGTACAAATTCGAAATTCGATAGAAAAATGAAAAAAAAAATTGATGACACAGATAAAATGGAAAATATGGAAGCCGAAAAGACAATTTAAAAGACATACTCTGCTAATTGACGTTGTTCTCGTTCTAGAGGAGCAACTTGTTCCAATATTTGACCGTATTGAAGATTCGCGAGTACCCAAGCGGCTAATGGAGCTGCCGCCACCGATGCTCTCTTCGCGGTTTTCTCTTCAAAGCTGTCCGGACGTTCCTTTATCAGTTTGGAAACAGCTTCTAAACTCGCAGGTGTACTACGTCTTGCATCCCAATTTCTACGCGTTAAATTGCGAAGGAAGGTAAAAAAGGAAGAATTTAATTTGTCATAAAATTAAACAAATAGTTAAATAAAATAAAAAGTAAATTAATAAATTAATATAATTTAACTTAGATTGAGCCAATTAATTGCTTACCTGATTTCATCCTTGACACCTCGCTTGGCGAGGAATGTCTTCATGCTGTTCCAAGATGTATCCTTTATACCCATCAGCCGAAGAACACCTTCGAGCACATCCCTCACCGGCGCTGGCGGTGCTCTCAACGAACGAACTTCAGCCAATGCATCGGCACTTATACCAGCCACTGCCTGAGCAGCTTGCGCTACTAGAGGCTCAACCTTTCCTAATTCACTTTCTATGTCCGCCTACGCAAACGATAAGATCAATATAAGCATGTTTTACTACTTTTGTATACGCATTGCATTGACGCAGACACGTTGCGCGATCTCTGTGAGTCTTCAGTTCTTCGTTGATAACGATAGATAACAGGGAAAAATGATATTACCTTACGCCGTGCGAGTTCGGCACTCTCGCGTTCTGTATTAGCCTTCAGACTTGTCATTTCTCCCCTTTGAGTGGTCGCACCTCTCATTGTGGCAGTGATTTGTTCAAGAGCTGCATTGGCCCTCCCCTTTTCCACCTTTGAACAGAATATTTATGTAATTGCAGTGCTCTGTAAAATAGAATTAAAAAATTTACAATTAAATAGTAATGTTATTGCAAACCTCTAGTTCCTGGCGTTGTCTGGACACTTCGTCCTCCAGCTTAGCCACCTGATCGCCGGCTTCTCTTAGCTTGCTGATACCGGCTTCAAGAGATCGCAACTTCTCTTCGACCTCCTTGCTCCACGTGTCGCGAAGATATCTCCAGGTGTGCACTAGAGCGAGGAATCGTGCCGGGGCCCTTTGATAACGAGGCGCTTGAAGATGAGCTCCGATTATAACTTTCGCGCAGTTTGATAACTCCTCGAGTTCGTCCAATTGCAGAGTACCCTCCTGAATTGTCAATTTGATCAACGAGCTTTCTCGGGACCACCACTCATCAGGACCACCAGGTCCAGATCCAAGCAGCGCGCAATGTCGTAAGAGGCCGAGACGTAGCAGTGACGATGATTCGATCTCTTCTGAATCTAAGATCACCGCTATTCGGAGGTATTTACGCAAGCCTGCGAAATCAATTACAGGTCTTATATACAATATATTGTACGATAAGACGAAAAATCAGGGAATAAAAATAACGCTTTACGTGTAATGCTTTTATGATTTTTTACAAGTTACTTTTTTTGCTAAAATCTCTTGTTAATCGGATTGTGTTTTAAGACTGAAAATTTAATCGGCGCGTGGATTGTAGAACTAGTCATGTATATATATATATATATATATATATAAAAGTGTATATACATATGTTCACTCAGAAATATTATTATCTATGACAAAGCTTTAGCTTAAACCGAAAAATCATTTCGTTTCTTAGTTATATTTTCACACATCAGTCTAATGCCACTGTTTATTGCTTTTATTAATATTTAAACAAAAAATATTACAAAATTTTTTAGACTAATCTTATTTTGTCATTAAAAAAGAAACAAAAAAGTAACGAATTGTTACTTTTTAAGTAACGATAACGGTAAT
>NW_017306091.1:575706-582368 GCF_001594115.1 Trachymyrmex septentrionalis | reverse complement strand
TATATATATATATATATATAAACTTTATAAATTCTTTCAGAAGAAACGCTATGAATTAATTTATTTAGCATTAAAAAAGATTTTGAGTATACGTACGATGATACAAATATTGTTCCAGCGTCCCTTGAAAATCTTCCCTTCGAGCCAAATCGGCGAGCGGTGCAACCAACGCATCAAGCTCTTCCGTCGCATAAAGTCCTGGAACTTCTCCTTTGGATACTATGGCACTCACCATTACGGCTAAACTTTCCTCTCTAACATGATGTTCCTCCAGCAGGAGCAAAGTCGGTTGATTTTCGATGCCCGCTGCCTGCACAGCGTTCTTTACCGCCACTTTACCGCGTTCTAAGAAACAATTAACGGAATTCCAAAGAACAAAATACAATAATAGATAAATTGTAATTTTACAGATTATAGTTTATCTTACGGTACCAGGTCCTGAATCAATAAGTCGTAAGGAAGAAAATGTTGCAACCAATTTAACTGCTGACCTTCTGCCCGCTCCAGGTCGTCCAATGAGAACCATACCACGGAAATCACATCCAATGGCCCAACTCAGTCCTAGCAAAATATTTAACATTGTTGTATGTAAATATCAATCTTCTTCTCATCTATTAATTTAATTAAATCGTACATACCAGATATGGTTTCCAGAAGATAAGATGAAATCGATGCTTGAACTGGTTGACCCTCTCTAGCGCATCTAGCCGCTGCGTTGATTATCTCTTCTCGCCATTGCTCCTCACTTAAAGGATACAACCCAATATTCGCGCTCTTCCATGCATATACATCATTATTGAAATCTTTTACTTCGGAATCTTTCGAAATTAGCAAAGATTCCCACCGTGCCAGGGCCTTGGACGTTAATCTATAGGATTAAATACAATGAAACGCGATACTATTATTTATCAAGAAAGAAAAATTTAAATAAGTAAAAGACGTTAAATTCACTTTTCTTTAAATTTAACTTTCTTAAAAATTTAATTTATATATATACATAAAATAACAATATATGCTTTTAACAAATAACTTTTTTTTATAGAATATTATGATTTTAGAATAATACCTCGCGCGAAATAGACGTTGTCCAATATCTAATAAGTAATGAGTAATGTATGCTTCGTTTTCGGGAGTAGGATAATGTTTCAAGAGTTTTGCCCACAAAACAATATCCTTAAGACTCCAAGTAAAAGAAGATTCCTGAGCGGAACTTATAGATCGAAAAGCATCCAAAATACTAGGCTTTATTCGGGCGATCCAAGACTCCGCTATGACAAAGTCAACTTCTTTCAAAGAAGTCCTCAAATGAAGTTCCAGAATGGCCGCGACATCCTTTTGACTTGGATATCTATTGCAGATATATTTTATCTAAAGTCTTACGATTTTTTGTTCAAAATTTATTATTAATTTTGTTAAGAATATATGAATTAAAGAGAATTAATAACTGAAATTTATTTTATTACATTAAAAATTTCTAATTTTTAATTTCTCTAATTTGTTTTTTAATTTTAAAAAATTTTGAAAATTACATTTATATACTTGTATAAAATTAGACATTTAATTTTAAAGAATAAATTTCTTTTAAACTTCATTCTAATTTATATTTTTTTCTGTAGATGAATTACTCACTCTAAATAGTAAGTTGCAAATAAAGCTTCAAGCCTCGGATGTAATCGAGTAGTCACGTCAGCAGTGCATATAATTGTTACGGATATTTTAGAAAATTCGAGATCTTCCTCAAGAAAACCTTCCTCTTGAAGTAATTCTCTCACCAATTCCTAAAGATAATTTGATCTCATTAGCATCTTATTACAATCTTTTTTATTAGAATTTTCTTAACTCAATGATTTTTTCGAAAAAAATTTATGTTATTTGTAAACTCAATAGTTAAACAACAGTTGAAAAAAAATTTTTTTTAATATTATCTTTTTCGTATTAAAGTATTGGCATAGATTGCTACAAGTCATATTTAAATTAATGAATCAAAAAATTAGAGAGGAAACGATTGTTTGGGATTATACCTGTAAATCTTTAGCAGCGAGATGCATATCTTCCAAGATAAGAAGCACTCGAGATCCGCTTCTCGGCTTGTACGTCCTACCTTGAGAAGAAGACTCCAAGCGCAAGCAGGCCTTCTTCAAACGATTCAGGAGATTGCCAGGACCGTAAAGCGAAGATCCTCGCACCACGGTCATGGTATCTTGATTTTTTATTTTTGCCAACGCAACGTCGATCAAAGCATTTTTACCGCAAGCTTCAGATCCACGAATCATAATCGGATGGCCATCTTCCATCCAGGGCAAAGTAGCTGCTAATGCTTTTTTTATACGATCTACATAAAATATATTAATAAGATCTTTATCCCTTTTAAAGATCTTAAAACTTTAACGTTTTAAAAACTAAAT
Organism: Trachymyrmex septentrionalis; assembly: GCF_001594115.1. Taxonomy (NCBI): domain Eukaryota; kingdom Metazoa; phylum Arthropoda; class Insecta; order Hymenoptera; family Formicidae; genus Trachymyrmex; species Trachymyrmex septentrionalis. The sequence goes on along the minus strand of NW_017306091.1, from coordinate 579,963 downwards.
TTTTGAAATTAACAATACCTGAAATTGAGATGGGTCCATAATCAGTATTAATAGATTCATATGTATCACTGAAAGGTATCAATCGATCGGTTTCAGAATCGTAAAGGACCGCACTTGGCTTTTGTGGATCGGGACACCTGAAAAATAATTTTATAAACGGCATAATAATCGTCTAGGCTATTATTTTAAGAACAATACAATGTAGAACACTCACCAGCTTTCGGTTGATCCGTAAATAAATTTCGCCAAATTATCTTTGGATTGTGTATCCTCCACTTGGCCGCATAATGAGACCAGAAGAGCTTGAGTGGCTTGAGCGAATGTATGCGTTTTATGAAGATGACACAATGTGGCGGCCATCAGACCAGATGCAGAGGAACTATTAACGTTTATCTTTAAAGTTTCATCAATGCACGAACATAAATGGGTATTTGCAATTTCCGCAGCAGTTGACGAAAGTTGCTCTAAACGCCACGGCACCAATAAGGATGTCGGTCTCGTCGAGCCAAGATGCAAAACACCCAATCGTGAAACCGTAGCTGGACTGGCATCAGCGAGTTTGTGGGTCTCGAAGATAAACCTTTTTTTTACGAGCATTTGTGTAACACATAAATATATAGTCAAGTAATTAAATCATTAAAAATATAGAGTCTATAAATTAATTTATTTTTTATGTATATAATTAGAATTTAGATTTTGCCACTATTGTTATATCCAATGAGAAATAATAATGGAATCGACATCGATTCATTGTCATTTCTCTGTGTAGATCTTTAATTAATGAAATTTGTACCTTGTACCGCTACCAAGCTTAATTCCTATTCCATTGGGTAAAGTTAGCAGTCGATTATCATCTAGGGCTGAATTCAACGCCTCTGCCCATTCGGGTTCCACATCTCCATTAAATATGATCCAGGTCGCGGAATTCCCGGCGGACGTTACCGCGCTCGACAAAACACCCTCCTTCCATTCCCTGTTTATGCAATTATTTGTACAATTTCAATATTCAACGCGTTCTGAATTATAAGAGAAATCATAATAGAATCATTAAAGAATGTTTACCTCGTTCGTGGATTTACGTAACCTAATAATCTACTCTTTGGTATTGCTCCAGGATAAACAATAATCTGTTGTATGGGTACACCAATTTTCGCCAATGCTTCAGTCAAACATGACCTGATCGAAGATTTTCCACTACCCGGTGGGCCAACTATGGCGACACCAGTCCTGTTCTTTAACAGGTCATTCAGTTGAATGCATCTGTTGGCAATCTCTTTCGTCAAACCCCGAGTTTCGCAGATTTTCAACAATGCGACGACTAGGTCTTCGCTTTCAGTAGAGACCGACAAAGGAAGATTAGCCTTCGGAAAGAGATCGTCTAACAAGGATAAGAATTTTGTCGTATCTACTTCCGTTAATTTCGGAAGGGTCGATGCCCTGATCGAAACAAGAAGCCTATCAAAGAATAAGAAATCTTTTCATCAAATCAATATAATTTACAAAAAACAAAGTTTTTCGTTATATATTTTAAAGATCTTAATAAAAATCTCTCTTAACTTTATTAAAAATGATTTATATCTATTTTATTTCTAATTATCTTATAAAAATATTGTTGCATGAATAAAATAAAAATCAATTTTTAATATTATATCTAAAAAAGTAAAATTTTCTCAGTATATTAATTTAAGTTATATATTAATTTAAAAACAGATACAAATGTACCTAGTGGTCTCGTCAACATCGGCAATCGGACGCAGATCGTTGAGTACAGATTTAAGCGCCCTGAGCCCCCAATCATAATGCGGTTGCTCGGAAAGTATGGTCTCAGCAATTTCAAGAGCCTCTACCAACCGTTTGCCGAGAGTAGTCGCCTCTAAGAAACCGGCGCACTCCAACAAAGTTTTCGCAATATCCGATTTATCCGGATGCGCCATGCTGATAGGCCTAAAGAGTCGCGCTAAAGAATCCGGCAGTTTACGCCTGCCACCGTACTCGCTTCCGGCTGGATTCATCGTGATAAAAATGCAACAGTGAGGATCTAGCTTGATCTTCTGATCGCCCAACAAGATCTCGGATGAGCCGTCCCGTAACGCCTCTTGAAGCGGCCTTACCAACATCGATACTGCACTCAAGGTGTCCTCCTCAAGACGATTGAATTCATCGAAGCAACCCCAAGCACCAGCTTGTGCCAAGCCGCCTAAGATACGCTTCATGCTGCCAGTGTCCATTCCTACATTTCGCAATGGATATTTTTATTTCACGTATTAATAGTAAATCTACCTTAGTCTAATGTGATAATTGTCTGCCGCAATAATGAAAAAATTGATGTCTTACCTTCATCACAATTGAAGACGAGGACTAGTCTACCCAAAACGGATGCTAAAGCTTTGACACTTTCAGTTTTTCCGGTTCCAGCAGGACCAGTTGGGCTTCCACCCAATCCAAGCTTCATAGCTTGTGTGAGAGCTAAGAAACACTTCTCTGTTAAGGGAGTTCTCACCAAACCGATGGACGCCCCTTGATACTCAAAGCGATACGGTAATTCTGCACCGGCGCATCGTACTACGTACGTATCTTGATTCTTAAAAATACGAAAGTAATGTAATAATAAAGTTAACAAAATATTAGAAATGTTTGTTTAAAAATTTATTGTTTAAAATTTCAGAATGTATAGAGTGCGTTTTAAAGAATAAAAAATCGTTTCGCTACAGATTTAATTCTCAATTAATGAGGCAAGATGTATTTTTTTTCCAAAACTCACAATTTTGTAACTCCTTAGTTGTTTGTGCCATGTCCAGTTAGCATTCTCGCCTGTTACGATGATCTTTAACAGTGTTCGGGCCACTTGTAAATGATAAACAGTATCCAGAAGAAGCCCACGCGCTTTCAGCGCAGTTAACTTATCACCGGCGTCTTCCAGTCCTCTGTATCTTGCTCTTTGTGTTTCTAGATATTCGACAAGTTTCTGCAGAGCTGAGCGACCTTCTTTCAGACCACGTTCGCAGCGCTCGGTAAATCCTATTCTTTCCGACAGTAGCAATATCTGTGTGGGATAAACGGACGGATCGGGTGTGGAGTCATTCAAACACTTTTCCAAATTCTGACAGAGCGCATTTCTTATTCCTTTTTCGAGATTATCTAGCCAACGAGGTAGAGGTTCGGTGAGATCGACGGCCTCAGATAACTTTAATATTTCTCCCTCGGGTGACACAATCGCCATTAACGAGTTATTTTCCTTTATTACTGAACCAATACCGTGATACAATTTCGGTAAATGAGCCTCCAAACCTCTTCCACTACCCGATACCAATTCCAGAAGGTCTTCATCGCTAAGAAAGTACAATCTCGGATAAGCTGCTCGTTTCTCCTATAATTAAGATTTTTGTCATTATAGTGATTGACAGGTAATAAAATATATTTTTTTTTTCTGATAAAATAACTATTTTTCAGTTAAATGTCATATTTCACCTCCAAAAATTCGTCCAGACATTTTTGACATCTGTCTAACAGGTCTTTTAAATTTATTAAAGCTGGTAATGAAAGTTGCCTTAGGGACGGTACTCTGGGATCTCGGGATACCTCTCCTATGAGATATCTAAAAATTTGAGTAGATATCAATTGAAATAAATGAATAAAAGAAAAAGTACTAAAACTGCGTAGAAGAATTAAATCAAAAAAATTAATATAATTTAACAGACCTAAATTCCTTATCCGCTCTGGACCATTTCCCAGAGTCATTAGGAGCCGCTCCACTTCCGTAAACCGGGTCCAAGTAGATCCACTTCCTTTGAACGCTACTGAGTGCCTTAATTCTTTCTTCAAGCTCTGATAAGGCCGCCTCGCAGCGCGCAGCTCTAGACGCGAACCTGTCGTGTCCTGAAGTGCCTTTCGCTCCTTCGAGCAAGAGTCTCAATTCCTCTGTAAACAATTTATAATTTGAAATGAAATTAATAGATTATAAAACTAATAAAAACTAAACAGTCAATAATAATAAATATAAACACGCGGTACCTATTTTTGCCAAGAGACTGCCGTAATCTCCAACGAGTAAGATCATCATATTCTTGCTATCGGTTGATTCCTGTAACGGAAGTGACGCCGTGCTTTCCCAAACCTCCAAGTCTATTAATGCCTGTCGGATCCCGCTCTCCGCGGCTGCTCGTTTCGTTATTTCCTGAAATATATATGTCGCGTTTGTGACAATTTCAGAATTATATACGATATATGTACGTAAATGTAAATATATGGCTTCATATC
>NW_017306091.1:567297-575606 GCF_001594115.1 Trachymyrmex septentrionalis | reverse complement strand
ATATATGTCGCGTTTGTGACAATTTCAGAATTATATACGATATATGTATGTAAATGTAAATATATGGCTTCATATCAGGTTGTCTTACTAAAATCTTACTAAATATACCTATTATTTTTAATAATTTTTTGGCGAGATAAACTTGTCATAAAATAAAACCTCATTTATAAAAAAAATTGAATATTGTAAATACTGAAATATTTAAAACTATCGTTCCTTTTTTCAAATAAATTATCTTAAAATTGCAAGTTCTCACTTTTATTCGATCCTCGTTCTTCTTTAGCGCTTCTATACAAGCAAACAAGTGACCTAAAGTAATACCCCGTGGATTTTCGACCTTCAGGCCCAGTATAGGAATTAATTCAGTCCAATGCTCGTCGGCGATTTCATCTCCCCGAAGCGGTTGGATAGATTCGATCGCAGATCTAACTTCCTTTATTTTTTTACCGACGAAGGTATCAATTTCCATATTGTCATGCAACCGAATCTTATTCTCCCAGGAATCAAGCCAATCATGGAGTCTCGGTAATCTTCTTCTAGCTACAGCCCACTCCTCGCTTTCTTGATTTTTCAACTCCTCCAAAAACTCAGATTGGAATCTACGATTGTGTTTGATACAATAATTAATTTATCTCTCGTTAAAAATACCATATAAAAAATAATTTTGTTGACATAGAGAAGGAAACAAAAAGTTTCTAAAGTTTCTAATTTCATAAAGAAGGTCTTCGGTTAAAGAGACCTGTAATTTGACTCTTCAGTTTCCAATTCACGTTCCACTTGTGATATATTAATGTCATCGTCCTCCAGGACATTTTCGAGGTCCAGGGATATTCTCTTACAGTCCGCTTTCAAAGAATCCAGCTGCCCGTTTAAATTGAGCCAACGTTCTTTCATCGACACTAACCAATCGAGAGTGAGATTCTCCGATCTCGCTAACCACTTGACCTGCCATCTTTCTCTTTCGTCCCTTAGAGCTATCGCCCTGTGACGGAGATTAACTTTAGCGTCCTCCAACAGACGTGTCATAACAGCCTTATGCTTTTCCAGACGATCTTCCAAATCTTGCAAAGCGGCGTGAGCCGCGTTGACGCCTGCAGGAAAAGAACATACAAAACGAAGGCTCAATTTGTATTTTTGTTTGCAATTTAAGGAAAATAGATTCTCTTAGAGAAATTATACGACAATCTTATTTGGCGAGAACGTTACCGTCGAGCTTCTCACTGGTCCACGCGGCCATAACTTTGGCGAGCACAGCAACGACTTCCATCTCCTCGGCGATTCCTGCTGATTGTTGCTCAATGCGAGCATGAGCCTCGTGAGCTAATCCGACCTCTTCTACATTACGCGGTCTACGTTCGAGCTCCTTGGACGCAAAGGACAGGAAGTCTACGATTGCCACCAAACGTGAGGATGCTTCCGCTCTCAGATCAGAACTCAGTCGTTCCCAATAATGACGAGACGCGATTTCCAAATCATTCCTCGTCGTTGCTGTGTCGATGCACACGCACGAGATTTTTACCTCGCATCCGCGTAATTTTCCAACCTATCTCGACAAAAATTAAATATATATACTCTATTACTTAGTTAAACCGATATATTGTGAAGTATATTATAAATGTTCCAACATATTGTGAAGTTTATTATAAATGTTCAATACAAAAACAAATTGAAAGCTATTCATAAATAAGAAACAAGATGCATGTTAAAGTAGTCAAAAATTAAATCTTGGAAACTGGTATTTTTGTTTTTTATTCATTTATAAGTACATAATATACTTTGATTCCCATAATATGAGACTTACCTCTTGAGCCCACTGTTTCGCCTCTTTAAAAGCTTTCGCCCATTCTTGGGGAGGTTTACCTTTCAATCTAGAAAATTATAGACCGATGTAGATGTATAATATATATTAATACAAATTCTTTTTAATTTAACACATTTACTGATCCTGTTTTAATCAATTTTTTTTTTCTATAAAAAAATTAATAGAATTTTATTTGCAGTAATTTCTTACATAAAATATTATAGTGCATTATTTTAATTTTACCGTTCACCAACGTCGATATTGGCCGGTGTTGCTAGATTTAGCCATTTGGTCCTAAATAATTCAAGAGTGGACAAGACGATTTCAACTTGTTTGTAAACGCCACTGAATAGATACGCGTTTTTCTGCACTAAATCACCAAAGCGCGCATCGGCGATGTCTCCGACACCTCTAAAATTCACAGGAATAGAAAGCGATCGGCGTATACCGGAGTATAATTTTGCGCGAATATCCTCGAGTGGCGGTCTCCATTGTAAAGATCCATCCCGAAAAGTGAGCTCCACTCGAATCTCGGACAGCTTCCTCGACAAGGATGGCAAGGCATTCCTGGATGAACAATAAAATAAAACAGTTTTAAGCTAATTATTTTCGAAAAACATCAGTATATCAGTAATTTCATGCAATTAACTATCTGTATATACACAACACTTTATTATAATCCAAAGTTTCGGATTTTTTAGATCTCTTTTGAATTTTTTCGCAAAGTTATACCTGTATGCTACACCTAACGCTTTCAAGAGTTGCCGATCCCAATGCAGCTTCCAAGCTCTCGCATTACCATGTTCTGAATCCACCGCATCGACAATTCCCCTCATATTTGTCAACGTTTCTTTCCATATGTTCTGATTTCCGACAAGGTGCACAGCATCGCCTTTCAACAAGCCCGACACATAATCTCGCAAGGTAGAGTGCTTTGAAATCAATTCCGAGTTTTGTCGAGCAAACTTTACTACCTGCATAAAATATATTATGCCAAATTCTATCAACTTGCAACATTTATCTAAATAACGCAGGACGCGATCCTTTCTTACCAATTCTTTCAATCTAGCGGTATACACATCAACGAGGTGAGGGTCAGACCAAACGACACCCGATTGTTCCTGAACAGCTCGCGCTAATTCAAGAGCTATCGTCAACATAAGCGGTCTCTGGGAAGGCACCATTCGATCGCCAATCGTGTTGTGGAATGTAGCGACCTGCTGAAGAGCTCTAGCTCGTCCTGCTAAAGACGAGGCTCTATCCACCAGCTCTCTAATCTCTCTCGGCAATTCGACACCTTCGCCAGATAATGCTCTGGCTTCTCTAATCAGAGTCATCAATCGGGGATCGTAGGTCACTCGCATCATGCTAGTGCCAGTAAGTTCAACCACCGGCGAATCGATGCCTAAGCTTAAATCCTTCTTGGCTATATCGTCCTTGGTGGTATTTATCTGCGAATAAAAACGCACTACTAAGCTTTCTAAAGATATATATAATACTAGATTATACAATTTGCCTAATTTTAATATGATTTGAATAAATGAGAAGTATATTGTATTAAAGATATATAATTAAAAGTTACCCATGACTCAACCAAATCCCGTTTTTTCTCTTCCGCTTCTTTCAGCGCACTTGACAAACGCGCTGCCACTTCTTCGTACCCCGGAAGATCAACAAGCAGCTCTTTTCCTAATTTAGCTAAACTCTCGAGCCGTACCTCCGCAGATCTAGCAGCTTGAACCTCTTGTAGCACTTTAGGAGCATCCAGAAGATATTCCGTGTCGGGACCAGCTAAACGATTCTCTAGAATCCCGTATATTTCCAAAAAAATATTTAACTGATGAAAACAAATTTGAATTGTACAGATTAGCGTTTTCAATATCTATCGTCTATTATCCTTGATAGTGTCAAAGAAAAAAAATATTTGTAAATATCAATAATATCAGTAATCAATTTATATGATTGTAAAAAAAAGGGGAAAAAATAATACACAAATTCTTCTTTTTCTTTTCTATTTTTAACATATTTATATGTCTAAGAGATATGAAGAACATTTTAGTTTAGTTCAAGAGGGCGATTAGATCACTCTACCGATTAGATCACGATACGCTGCAAGTAGAGACTCTCGTTCTCCGCGTAAGGCTCTCTTAAGCCCTTCCCTCTTCATCAGTTCACTGTATCTCTCGAATTCGGCTACCAGAGCGCTTGGAGTATCAGCATCGGCAATGTGATCCTTCAGCTTCTGAGCAACGCGTTCTTCGGCTGGTATCAAGCCGTCCTCGATTTTACGCCTCAATCTATTCCATTCATTGTCCCAGTCATCATTGCCCAGAGCAACTGCAAATTATTAACATTTATTTATTTAAAGTATATATTTATATAGTCGTTAATTTATATTATTTAATAATTTATTATACTGTTCATTTTTAATTATTTCAATTTTTTTTATTAAACAATTTATGAGAAATTGCAAGTACAAAAACTGCTTTGTCTATTTTAATTATAATATTATCTGCAACTTTTGGAGACAAAAACTAATTGATTATTTTGTAATTTCTTCACGTAAAAAGAACCAATGATTCATCAAAAAATATATTATTCTGCATAAAATATTTCTAAAACAAATCTCCTTCCAATGTACCTGTCGTATCATCAAACGTTTGGAGCAATTTCTCGATACCGAGTCCCGATCTCTCACTCGGAGTCAGAAGTTTACTCAATTGGCGATGCTGCGCACGTAACTCGGACATCTGCCTAGAAGATTGCGACTACGTTATTATTACATTCCATACCGTTTCGTATGCATTAACGCCTACCTGAGGTTTCTGCCGAGCTTCGAGCATTTCTCTGGTACGAAGATCGGTCCGCGCCAAGGATGGAGCGAATGATGCGGCCAGAAAAGCTTCGTTAGTTTCTGCGTTGCATTCACCCACTTTTCGCATACTGTCGCTCCGAATGCAATTGTTTCGTCCTTTGCGCGAGTATCGGTCATGTCGACCTAACGAATTACATTTCATAAAATGTCATATGTATGAGATAACGGTTACTTAATAGTGTTATCAAATCAAATGGTAGGTATACAAAAAAAAAAATGATTTTACTGAAGTATCTAGTTACTAAAAATTTAGGCAGATATAGATCTAAAAATAATTTTATTGAACCATCAAAGTAATTATGTAAGAAATTTAAGCATGACAATTAATGCTGCAAAAAGTTCTGAAATTCTAACAAGCAGCTTGAGTGTCCTAACATAATTATTTTGATAGTACAACAAAATTATTTTTAGATCTGTATCTAACTAAATTTTTAGATACTTCAGAAAAACTGTTTTCCGTGTAAACACCTCTTTGACACTTTTTCAAATCAAATCTCATACATCAATAAAAATATCAACATTTTCATAAACAATGATTTTATTTTTAAACAATTCTAGACGTGTCAAAGACTTTTTGCCAATTTATGAGTGTGCCCTCGAAACGTCTTGACTCTGTAGTTGATTATAGACAATTATGGATAATTTAAGGCTAAATTATAGTTGACGTACCGCATCGAGATAATTTTGTATCAGCTGAACCACTTCGTTCCCGATTACATCGAGAAACGATTTCATTCGTTCCTCGGTATACACTGGTCCCCCTAACTTCCATAAATCATCCACGAATACAGAAATAGCTTCACAAGCTTCTTCCACAGCGATCAATCCATCTCTGTAAAAGAAACGTAAGGAAAAAAGGTATAATTGCATAAAACAGTAATGGGCCGTTTACAATGGAATATTATTATGTAGTAAATCTTATAAACAAGAAATTGATCAATCACAGTCGATTATTTTCTTCATATTTGATTACGATTCGATTTCTTACTTGTGACTTAAGTTCATTTCTATCAACGTAGTTTAATTTTAATCTTGGTACTATTAACTCTTAATTTTTTTCCAATTTTAGCGCCGGTGTTTCAAAATCTATTCTTACTTTAAAATCAATTTAAGTAATGTCTTAATACGACTCTATGATTAGCTTATTATGATATCATAATATTGTACTTAAAACGGTTTTAAATATAAGAATCAACTATAAATATCGACCTAAGAATTAGAAAAAGATAAAAAGTCAGTTGAACCGAGATATTAAAATCTAAACTTTAAATTAGTAGAACCGAGCATTACTACATTATTTCCATTGTAGACAGCCCTTTAAGATAGTCGAAGTAACAATGTGCACCTTGACACCGCGGCGCTTTCGAGTTCGATCTTGATGTTCTTCACGGACTTGGCAGCTTCCTCGCAATTCGTTCTCTCGTGCGACCGTTTGGCTTCATCCCTTTTTCGCTTCCAAAATTCCTCTTCCTCCACAACAGTAGTCGAAAATCCGGAGCTGAGTAGTCCCTCCTCCAATTTCTTCAAACAAGACGTACTTAAACCAGACGAGCGAAGGGTAGGCGCCCATACCTGACGGAGACCCTCAATCAGTACCGATCCATCCCCGCAGCCAGTGGAAGCCACCTGGACCACATCGTGAAAGTTCTCTTCTGTTACCGTCGCCGCTGTCACCTGCACGAATTTTCGCACCATCAGCATATGTAAATAGCACGTTAAATCGCGACTTTCTAGAAAATGCTTTCTATCATCAAGAAAGTCACACTTGTCAGTCGGTATGACGGTAATTAAAAGTAAACGGTAGCTAACTGTAAGAGAAATGTACGGAAGAACGGATTAAGCAGATTTCAAGAAAGGTAAGAAAGCAAATCAATAAATATATCCCATCGATAAAAAAGCCTTTTTCTTATTCGTTAATCTCCTGCACTTATTCATCAATTTTCATAATTAAAATGTTTTTTTTTTTTCTTTTGCAAAGAAGAGTCTCTACCTTAAAGAAGACCAACGTGTTTCTTATACCGGCGGGCAATTCGGTGCTCAATTTCAAACGGACTTGATTCCGATCGGTGTCGACCGGCCTGGCGCATAGAGTTCTGCACGAGGACTGCTCCAGGAAGCGATCGAGGATCTCGCGATCCTCGATGTCCTCGTCGTCGTGTTGCACGGACGCGCTGAAGAAGTTCCCCGCCGTGGAGACTATCAAATACCTACGTTTGTCGGCGACCACCATTTCGTCGTTTGGTTTTAAATCTCGTTTTAAATGGAGTGAATTAAATCACACGGGTGTACCGTGCTCCATCGTGCTTGTAAAGAGCGGTTGCTCGACCCGGTCGTCGTCATCAGTCGTCACGACGACCAACAATCAACACACAACACAGCTGTCACTATCGCTACATGCATCGTTGCACGTGCGCAGATATGCGTGACGCTGCTCGATTCTGTCAGATGGCTTTCTGTAATTGTGTTACACATTAAAAAAAAAAAAAGAGAAATCATTTTCTGGACTGGTGAAACATTAGATATTATATAGTAAGAAGTGTCAAACCTTAACGTCCTTATTCGCGCAGATTTAAGAAGTGTTATTTATTGACCAGCTAGTTATAGAGAAGTTAAACAAAGGAAACGGCAAGTTACAAAAGAATACATTTAACCTGCTTGAATAAAAAAAAAAGAGGAACATTATTATTCAAAGCGCATTAATCCTCAATAAACACAAGTCATACTCCATTTTCTAGCAATGCATTATCGGATGCTCTCTAATTTTGTTCCTAATTAGTTGTTGCTCACGACATCGGTAAATTTAGAAAGATAACACAAATACACACGATCCATTATTAAAAGTATTGTACTTTTTTGTAAACTATGTAGCGAGAGCCCTGATAAGATAAACTTCTCAGTGACTAGACATATATTTAATATCTATATATATCCGGATACTAGAATTTATTTTTACTAATCCCTCTCAAATGCTTTTTTTACAATGTTATAATTTAATTATATTTAAAGATTAGAATTAAATTAAAATATTGTATTTAAAAGAACATTTGTGAGATTAATATTAAAATATAAATAAATATAAAGTTTTGTGTAAATGTTTGGATATAGATATTAAATGTCTGATTACTGCGACGTTTAGAAATTTCATGCATTTTTTAAACAGTTACTGGATAGTTATATTAACTTTGACTAGCAACTGAGAAGTAAAACTACTTAAAATTCCAATCAAGATGTAACGGCTTTGCGTGCAATTACTGTGAACAAAGGATGCGCAAAATCTTTTTACTGAACAGAAGCAGGATTAAATGAACACAGTATTTTAATAATAACAATCTGTTAATATTAAACAACAATTAAACAACACAGGTTTTTGCCCACTTCCTACGTAGTATTGTTACGACTAATAAAAATAATACGTAATATCAGATAATAACTGAATAGGTGTCTAGGAAAAACTGCATACATTTCTAGCAAGGAGTTGTAATAAAAATATATAACGTATAAAATATATAAACGTTCAAAAACGTTACGCGAGAGAAATCATTTTAATCGCTAAATACATAATTAAATTTTGCAAATGTAATAAATCTTTCTCATGAAAAAAGTAGTAAGAGTGATTGCGAGATGATACTTCGG
>NW_017306091.1:539489-567197 GCF_001594115.1 Trachymyrmex septentrionalis | reverse complement strand
TTGTTTCTCTCTCTCTCTCTCTCTCTCTCTCTCTCTCTCTCTCTCTCTCTCTCTCTCTCTCTTCCTTTCAACTCCGCAAAAAGTTTCAAGATACGTCAGATAATGAGGAGTTATAAAGCATTTCCCGCGCGAGTTCTCTCTCGGTTTTCTTTGGCTGCATTATGCGGATGCCTTGTAAATTTATGGAGCGTGCATACTTGCGCCTTACCAGCGCTTACGCGATCGAAAAGTGTGCGTGCGTTGCGGCCGCTCGTACCAAGGCCGCAACGTCGAACCGCCTCGTTTTCGGGCCCGACCGACATGTAACGTGATTTTCCACGATTTTCCCATTCGATGCCGTTCCATTCGATCGCCTCGCCAGAAAATTTCAGGCATCAGGGAGTAAAGAGAATTTCAGGGAAATTTTGGTTTCGAGGACAGAAGGCGGAGAGCTATGATTCCATCAAGTGTTTTCTATCTAGGCGATTGGTCCGGCAACGCCATACGCTCCGACACTGCAAGGCCGCGATGTTTCCTCATCGGCCAGCGACGCCACGATAATGATCCATGGATCCACAGCCTAGATCGCCATATTCCAGACGCTCAGTCACGTCACGAACGCGATTGCGCGCGTGTGTTACTCGATTAGCTGCTCCACGCTGATCGAAACGGCTCGAGAGAGAGAGAGAGAGAGAGAGTTCCTGTTTGGTCCCTTTTTTTTACGAAGCTTCCTCTTTTAAGGCCGGCGACAACTTTATGTAGCAGTCGAACGGTGTTCAACGCGGTGAGTCAACCAAATTATCGTTTGGTGACTTTCTCGTAAGAATTGTTGTAGCATAAGCGTGACACCTTACTGTATCAAACATCATGGTGAATATAATATATATGTACATATATTGCTGTTTATTATTGTAGTACTTATTTTAGAAAAAAGAGAGAGGGAGAAGATTAATTAGATTGACTAATGACATAACATCACGCTATGTATACTTGATGTTTCGCACGAGTATCTGTTTTTAATTACTTTATTGTCACAAAGTTGATAATTTTCCAATTGTGATTGATCACCAAACCAAAGAAATTTTACAAACATGTTAGTAAATACGAGCAAACATATAACATATAATATTCTTCGTTTAATGTTAATTATATATTAAAAGAGTTGTTTAATTAACGTTGAATGATTAATTGATTAATTAACGCTGCTAGCACAAAATTAATTAATTAAGTGTATTGATAGAAAATTAATTAATTAAGGATACATCATATAAATATTTAATAACGGAAAGTACAAACAATTATTACTTGTAGAATTTTATTTTTAAAATATTGACTTTAAATTTGCATAAAGAATATAATTGAAATAATACTTGTGATACTTTTTATATGTACATACATACACTCGCGTACATACAAGATTTCTCACAATAAGGTCACATCAAATAATAAGTGCAAATTGAAATAATGTGAAAAACGCAGATATATAAAATATGTATCATTTCGAGATAAATATTTTGTGTGTAAATTCGAGATAAATATTTGTTGTATGAATTCAAGATAAATATTTGTTGTAGATAACATGCTATAGAATTAAAGTGAAAAATTATTGTTATAATTAATAGATATGTATTAATTTAATATTATTTGTTATTTATTTTTTATGATATTGATTTAAAAATAAAGTATATTATGATGCAAAAGGCTTTTAAATAATTTTTATGAATGCTGATCCTTTTAGAGAGAAAGATTTTTTATTCCTTATAATGCCAAAAAATTTATATTTTTTAATAAAGAAAAATTTATTATTATCCTTAATAATATTTGCAAACTTGTTCTTGAAAAAAGAATCTAATGAATTTTTTATATTTAATATAAATAAAAATAATTTAAAGTTAATTTTAATATACTTTAAATAGAATTCTACTAAAAAGAAATTCTTTAGAAATTGCTTTTTTTGCCATTATTATTGCAATTTTTGACATTTACATAATCATTGGAATGCAAGGGCACATACAAATGCACTTTTACATTCCGCAATATACTGAATTGAATGACATTTTTACGTCGTTGTTCAACGAGCATTTCTTATCGTTGGTTATCGAGTCATTAACGAAACGAATTGTTATGAGGGTCTGAATTTTATCGCTTAACTAATGCCTCGATCTTTCTTGGTTAATAGCGTTTGGCTTACCAAACAATATACTTATGCGTGTTGTTTGTTTAATTGTAAGAAATAATAGTATTTTTTTGTAAATAACTCCTTTTGTTAATTTAACACCGTACAAATTACATCTTAAGTAAGTATGTATGTATCATATATATATAATATTATAAATATTATTTTAAATTACTTTTTAAAATATAAATTCCAGTTGTAACGGAAATCATTTGATATCTTCCTTACGTCTGTAAAACATAACATGAGAGATATTGTGTGTTCCAGAACTAGTAAGCTTTATACATGCGTGATAAAAAGTTTATCATTTATATTTATAAATGCATATGATTTATTTATTTTTTTATTTATACATACTTAATCAAGTAATCGCGTATATGTGCAAATATAAAACTCAAGCGAGTAAACTAAGATAACAAGACTGAAAGATAGATATGTTGGAAGACGCGAGAAATCGCACTGTACAATTAAAGATGAATCACGCATCGTACATTCAGAGCTTCTTAATAATTACAAGGAATTACGTAAAAAGACAGACAGCGTCCATAGAACTTTACGGTTACCCAGCAGTGCTGGGTTGAACTTCTTCTGGACCCTGGCTGCAGCGATTCTCAAAAAACCTTTCCTCTTCCCATATAATAGGAATGTGGGATACAGGGAATAAAATATTTAGTAAAATAATATTATCCATAAATTCTAAGTGAAATGTGACAGGAGAAATTTATAAAAATATTTTGTGAAATCTTAAAATATCTTGCTGCTTAATATTAATTTTTAAATACTTATTTAATCGTATGTTTTTTTCTATTTTTAACTTCCACGTGTGTCAAAATGTAAATCAATCCATTTCTATGGAAAATTTCAAAGTAAGCAATATTATCTTAGTAAATAGTAAACTAAATTTGAGTCTAATTTAATACAGTTTCTCGAGTTAAATTGTTCAACATTGTTTTAATTCAATTAATGTCATATAGAGTAGAAGCAATAGCGATCTATAGAATTCGAGATAACTCAAATTGAGTATAGTTTGACATTATGAATTTAACAGTGAAAATCTCTTTTTATTATGTCAGGTATCAAAGAAATATCATCGCTTTCTTCTCGACATGAGCAACGAAAGTAACAAAGGGCCGCCGAGCGCCATAACATTCGGCTTCTCAATACTGACGCATTTTCTACTCGTGGCCCCGGTGATCTATATCTTGGTAATTGCCTTTGGAAACTACAGTTTCTTCTCTTGGCATCCGATTTGTATGTCTGTTGGGGTAAGTATAGAAAAAAAAGAAAAGAGAAAACCTCTTGAATATTTCAGAAAAATCGAAAGTCAATTTAATTTCTAGTCAATTAGTGTGTTGTTATATAGATGTATTTTATCACGATAATAATAATCAGTTAAAGTCTAATGATTAAACAAAGCGTTTAATCTTTTTATTCCAAGATTGTATAAAAATTTAATATTTCTCCATCTCGTGGCGAAGGTCGGTCTTCTAATCACAGAGGCTGTCTTCAGCGTCTCCGGTGAAGCATACATCGCTTGGAAGCTACCCAGGCGTAACAGAGTGACAATACACTGGATTCTACACACAATTGGCCTGACCCTAATCGGGATCGGTTTTATTATCATCATTGTTAACAAAGTCAACTATAATAGATCCCATTTTGCAACAACTCACTCGCAGCTGGGCTTAACAACGATTATACTATCCTTCCTGACCGCTGCTTTCGGAGTCCTGGCGAACAACACCGTTTGGATATATCCGCGCGTAAGGCCGGTGCTCATCAAGGTTGCTCACGCTTGCGGTGGCATCAGCATAACCATTCTTTTATTGGCTACCCTCATCACCGGAATCTACACCCATTGGTGGTTTAACTCCGGTGGTACCAGCACCGGAAGAGACTTGACGTTCGCGTCGCTGTTCTTCGCGGGTTTTTTCGTACTCTTGAAACCGATACTCGGCACCGTTTCGAGGTGCAGAGTTGTATTCGGACCACCTTCGAGCGATTCGTAAGGCCTATCGACAAAGTCTGACAGAGATCTAAAAGAAGATTTAATTACGTCAAGACGCGAACGAAAGACGTACGAAAGTAGTAGTCCAGAAGTAAAATGCTTACTCAATCGATCGGTGAAAAATTAAATTGCCTCCGGAATTATTAAACTGATTAAGTTTTGCTTGAAAGACTAACGGTTATGAAGTTTAATTTCGGCGAATGACTTAATTATTCTCGACGCAGCTCTTGTAAAATATCCAACGGAACGGTGAAAAGCCAAAGATTGTAGAATTAATCCCAGTTATTTGAATGTTATACCTTGTCGGTCCCTTCAGGGATGTTGTTTGTATGAATTGAAGAAGGAGGTGTCATATTAGAAATCAATTGTAACGAAAGCCAATGGAGATCTAATGGCCATGTATATCAACACTTTATGGATGACACACAACATATGTTTATTACACATCATTTACACATATGCACACGCATGCATATGTAAGTATGTTTGTGGATGTGTTCGTAACATATACATATATTTTTTTATAACCCAATGTACATATATAATAACACAACATATTTATTTGATATTTTTCAATATCTTTATACCCCTACAACACAAAAGTTGCAGCAACAATGCTGCAACATTGCAGTAACATTGCAATGTTATTATGCAGCGATATTACTGCAAATTCTGTACTATATGGGTACATGATATATATGTATTACTCACATATATATTAACACGCAATTATTATTCTAAACTATTGTTAACAACTTTCATCTTTTGAGAGAATCCAGTTCTCTCTATTTGTTTTTTTTTTAATTTTAAACAGACTACTTAAATTATGAAGCAGTACGTCAATATATACATATGTTCTTTGTTATCTATTCAAGACATATGTACGATATAATCATTTCTATCTTTCTTCATATTGTATAAGTCTCTCTCCTAATACTGTATATATATTCATTCAAGGCATTATTAATTGTATCCTGATTGTACGCCGTTCAGCATGTTCTACATTAAGACTACTAAAATATCATCTACATTAAGACAACTAAAATATCATCTTTGGTTCTACAATAAAATTATTTTTTTTGCAGAAATATTTGTTCTAATGACAATATTTATGCCACCGTTATTTATGTAAAAAAATACTTTTCCCTTGCGCGGATCTACTGCAAATACTTTTGAGAAAAAAATTTCCTTTTCCATTAATTTTCTTTCATGAAGAAAAGAGGCTTCCTCTAAAAGAAAGCATCTTTTTCCTATCAGATGCTGCAACTAGGATACATTAATTTGTACTGGTTGTTCGCTCTACTGGTTGTTCGTAACGACATTAGAATCGTAACCATCACCGCGATGACAGATTCTTAAGTATTTCAGTATGACTGTACAGCAAAATAAAACTTTTAGTTGTTCTATCCATTTCTTTTAATTTTTAGAAAAATTTTTACTTGATATTATCGAAAGGTACAAAGTATCACAACGTGACGTATTTGAAAAGAAATTATTTCTTCAATCACTCACTCTTTAATAACAATCAACAAATAATTAATTTGTTGATTGTTATCTGATTTGATATTGATATGATACCATCGTGTCATCACTAAATTATCACGATTCGTAATGCGTTACTGCTCTTATATAATCTTACTTATTATTAAAACAGTCAACCATCTCACTTGGCCGATAAGAGAACTAGCAACAGTGACTAAACATTATATTAATTGTCATTATTTCATACAGTGAGGTATTTTTACTATCATTGTGTGGGAAGTCGCGTCACATTAGTTAACCAGTGCATGGTCTGCAAAAAACATTAAAGTTATTGGACATTCAACTGGCTTGAGGAAACATTTGCCGAGGAGGGAAACAGTATGACATTGGCTCTAACTTTTAAATTTTGCGATCTTAAAACATGGCTTGTTAAAATAAATTTGTCTCATCTCTTTTTTTTTTGCTTCAAGCTCGCTAAGATACGTGACAGTATATACGTTCAATTCTACAATTCGTGCATTATTCGCAATGGTTTAAAAATCGTCATAAATTTCTTTAGTTTTCGAGTCATTTACATTTATTATCTCTATCACTAAAGTATTATCTCTATCACTAAAGTATTATCTCTATCACTAAAGCCTTTGAATTCCTAATTTTGAAGTTATTTTTGATTCTCGTTATGAATAAAAGTTTTTGATATCCAATTTGTCAACTGCTAATTTCTAGGCATTAAGCGACTGACGATCCGTTTAGTTCGTAAGATTCAAACAGGATAAAAATTTCAAAAATATCTTGCACTCAAAATGAAAGTGCAAAGATTAGTATACACTGACTTTCTGACGTGGCGTATTACGCAGTAAAAGTGAAGATTATTCCAAGTAAGATACGCTTGGAATAATTGGCATATAGATATTATAGATATTCGTGTTTTCATATGCAAAATTTCTTTCAGAGAAGGCCACTCTTTTTACTTACAAAGTTTTTCACTTATCCCGAGTCAAGTTTTCCTTGAAAAAGTTATCAAGATGTCAGTTGAGATACAAATCATCTGCTAGATTATCAGCTTAAAATTATTCAAAAAATACTTTTCATAAAAATAAAGATCGCGATTTTTCCCGTTATGAATTATTACTCATTAATAAGTCTATACTTCCTTCTC
The DNA here is from genome assembly GCF_001594115.1 of Trachymyrmex septentrionalis. Classification (NCBI taxonomy): domain Eukaryota; kingdom Metazoa; phylum Arthropoda; class Insecta; order Hymenoptera; family Formicidae; genus Trachymyrmex; species Trachymyrmex septentrionalis. The sequence continues at coordinate 560,393 of NW_017306091.1, read as the reverse complement.
AATAAGTTACAATAGTTCCCTATAAGTTACAAACTCTTGCGATTTTCCTTGTAGGTACTTCTTGTTATCATTTTCTTTATCGTATCCAAAATGTCTAATTTATTCCCTGAATGTCTTTACACGTCAAAGAGATATGTATCTATAATATCTAATATCTAATCTCTTTGGACAATCTATATCTACAAGAAGTATCCACAGTATCTATCTACAATATATCTCTAGACACTTATATTTACAATTATCAAGAAATATATACATCGAGTATATATCTCGACTTCTTTTTATCTTTTCACACTGCCTACTTCTTTCTTTAATTTTTTTGTTTTATTTGCGAAATGTAATTATAAACGTATTTTCACGTATATACATACATGAAATTTATATTTTCTTCACAATGAAAATGGTCCAATTTTCAAAAATAAATATTTTTCTATCGTGAAACAATTTTTTCGTATGTGATACCTTTCATTATATTTAGTAGACATTTAATAAAATGTTTGCTCTTTAAAATAATAATACTGTCTATATGTCACTTTTTACAATCCTTTCCAACTTTTTTAAGTACTGACAGTTTTACATTTCGTAACATCTCTTCGCCATTAAAAATTTAATATCTAATATATTTAAGTTCCGCTGTCAATATCAAGAAATTACTTGATAGATGTTCTTCTTTATCAGTGCAAAGTATTGCAATTTTAATTTGTCATAAAAGAATAAAGGATCTTTTTACAAATATTAGTAAACTGTATAGTTAAAAAATATATTATTTCTTTAATTTCTTGAATGCAATCGATCGTGAAGATCATGCCCAATAAAAGTTATATAATTTTTAATAAAACTCGAGTTTATAAAAATTCAAAATTTTATACTTCTTGTATATATATATAAATCGAATCAAATAATAAAAAATAATTTGTTTAATCAATCATAATTGATAAAATATATTTGTTGACATTATAAGAATGCTTATTCATGTCAAAATAAGCTTACTTTATGTTGGGCATATTATATCTTCAGCATGATTCTATTGAGGTATCGTCATCGGACGTAAAATGAACGTCGCGTCACACTTGCTGTGAGGTAATCAGATCAGTTTTGCTAGAATTTTTAAGAATCGACGGTCCGGGGAGTTTCTGAGCAGATGGAATGACGCTGGGTGATCGCACCATCGGCTGACCGTTCATCAAAATAATCGTATCTCGCACCGAATTATACGCTTCTGAGGCTCCTTCAAGATATTAATATTATAAACATTATAATTCAAAGTTCAAAATCATTGTCATTTGAGTTAATAAAGAATCGTTACCTATTGGAATCGTTAAAGTTCTAAAAGGCGTGAAAGAATTTTGCGACGCTGGTCTCCACTTGGATGTCGGCTGCATCAATATCTTTATACGGTTCCATATGTTCTTTCTCTTATCCTTGCCCTTTTCTTTCTCCGCTTTTTGGCAACATCCCTTATCGTTAAACTCATCGTCGTCGTCCTCATCCTCATCCTCATCATCGTTATCATCTTTATCATCATTATCGTAAGATGATCGCCAACGTCGTCCCTTCAGCTGATCCTATATTAATAACTTTTCGTATAATATTCGTCAACGTGTTGTGTTATCAGTTAAGAAGAGAACGTCTCAACTTACCATAAATAATCCGACAATTACAAGAACGGGAAGTCTACCAATAAGATAACCTAATGTGTCTGCCCATATCGGATAAATGTAAGCTCCATACTTGATCTCCTTGTACACCACCCAGTTAAAAGAAAGGATAAAGAATAATGCCACGGGCGTGACGAATTTCCACATCCATTTCCAGAATAATCTCCATAAACGACCTCGAGGTCCGATCATCTGTTGAACATCATCCAAAAAGCGATCCGCACCGTACACCCATGCCACAATAACGCATTCGATTACGGCGATCAACAAAACGGACGAATTCGCCGCGTGCTTGTCCATTAATTGCAGCCAATACATGCCAGCCTAAAGAGACAAAGACAGTTTTCGTAATAACATATTGAAAATCAATTCTATCATCAATGAAATGAAGTTGTTAAAGATAACTTAAACTTACGTTGGTCGTGAAAATGACACCACCAGCATATCCGAACATCGCAACCCCTAGGACGACCCAAACTTTGTAGCTTCTCAATGACGGAACACTATCAAGTATTGCTGTAGTAACGGTCTCCATAAGAGCGAACTGTGAATCAAGGCCCAAAGTGAGCAGCATGATGAAGAATAGGAGCGACCAGATGGGTGCGACCGGCAGACGAGCTACAATCTACGCATAGTCATGCAAAGAATCGTCGGTGATCCTGAAACATATACTCGAACGCCTACCAGTATAAATCGATGAGAAAATGTATTTATCTAATTATTCTGTTTTACACAAGAATGATGTTGAAAATCAATGGGAAAAAATGCGAGATTGATTTGATCGAACTCTAAAATCAATAATCACCTCTGGATAAACTATAAACGCCAATCCAGGGCCTTCATCTACCACCGACGCCACTGGTACGTCGAGCTCGTGAGCAAGGAAGCCGATTACCGAGAAGATCACCAGGCCGGCAAAAAAGGAAGTCGCGATATTACTTATCGCCACGATTAAAGAGTCTCTGTAGCAATTGTTGGTGAACTTATTATAAGAACTCAAAGTGATCAGGCCGCCCCAGGCTGGACTCAAAGCGAAGAAAGTCTGAACGGCAGCATCTCCCCATACTTTGGTGGATGTGAGTCTCCTCCAATCAGGAGTTAGATAGAAAAGTATACCCTCCTTAGCACCAGGAAGTAAAATTCCACGAATAAAAAGGGCAATCTATAAAAAAGAAATTTATTTATTTAAAATATACTAATCGTATCTCATACGTTAAAATTGTGAACGTACCAGAACAACATACGGAAAAAGAGCGGTGAAGTATACGACTTTGCCTGAGCTTTGCACGCCTTTGCTCAAACAAAGAAACACAATGAACCACGCCAGAAAGAGGCTAATTGCTATAGGCGGTCGAATTGATCCAGTTTCTTCGATTCCACTGCTGATCCCCAAGACATGATTGCTAGAGACGCAAAGAAATATTCTGTCTTTTATTTCTTATTTAAAATTATTACTCTTCACAACATATACATTGAAGATAGAAGAAAGTTATACATTCAATATATAATATTGCAAATTACTTTTAAACTAAAATTACAATTTTTTTCATCAATAAAAAAATTAAATTTTTAATTATTAAAACTTATTAAATTATTAAACTAACAAGACCTGTAATAATAGATTGAACAAAGCTCAATTAAAAAACATCGATCTATACGACGTATATGTTATTACTGAAAATATTCCTCGGATGGCGGTTTTCTGATAGCGCCGGTTATATTTTCGATAATCAGACCCATCGCAGTCATTTGAGTTGAATTGAGGCATTTTCCTTTGAAATAAGAAGCATTTTGAGAGACACAAGTCTCGGCAACGTCCGGCATAAAGCAATCCTCAGTGCTCCATTTCTTCTCGCATTTACTCCAGGGTAACTCCCAACCACCTGCGCAATTTGTTTATTTAAATAATTCTTTGAGCAAAACAGTAGTTTCTATTTTTAGTATGCCTTTACTCGCAAACAGTGTTATTTATAAACAGCTGTTCAAATTTATTACTTTTTTATCAATCAATAAATCAGATGATGCACAGAATATCCTAACGTACGTATTACTATTTACCATTGACTGAAGCAAATATGTAATACAGCGTCCAGGCGATGATTAAATTATAATAGAGCATGACAATGGAACTAACGAGAACCATTCCATATCCTAAGCCACGAAACAAAGGACAAAACTGTTCGTAAACCGCCACCGGTCCGAGACTAGCGTACTGTCCTGCAGAATAACATAAAACAGTATACATATATACATATGACATGATAGAGCAAATAGTACTACGAATCTCAAAGTGTTCCATTGATTTCTTTAATCACCTAAGGAAAGTTCTATGAACATAAGAGGCCATCCGGTAGTGATGAGCATCACGATAAATGGTATCAGGAAAGCACCGCCGCCATTCGAGTAGCAAAGATACGGAAATCTCCAGACATTTCCGAGGCCTACGCTATATCCCAAAAGAGACAAAAGAAAATCGAATTTTCCTGTCCAGGTTCCGCGTTTCGAGTGTTCGTCTTCGCCACTCTGCAAGGGTGCTTGACTATTTGCTATTGAATATTTATCCTCGTTCTAAAAAAAATCGACACTATATTTTAATATTTTAATAATACTTAACAATTTTAAACGCTTTTACACGATATACTTGTCTCGCGCGATATACTATCTGTAAAAATATTTATTAAGTTAACGTGAACTTTGCTTACATCCCAGTCCACGTAAGGACGTAATCTTGAAGATGTTTCTTCCATTCTTTAAACATATGATCTCTTATGGTCTCCGTGATATTAATTATTTCTTCGTTTTCTCATGGTCATCAAGTCGCGCTCATAAAATTCAATGTAAATTATTAATTTTCTTTGGTGAGCGAACTTTTTACGCAACCATTTCTTGTCCTGTGTACAAGTTTTTTCATTGAATACTATTTTGTTACTGATTACGTTACTGATTTAGCTTCATTAAATTTATCTACCATTGAACACAAAAGCCTATCTTCAATTATCGTAAAGACTACAAGAAAGCAAATACTTTCTTACGAGCGATACATTCGCACCCTTTTTTATCTCTATATTTAAGATTACTGTACACTGCTAAACAATAATTATGTATACTCTAATCGTTATTATCGCGTTAACACTCCATAAATGCATGCTCATTCAATCACGCAATTGGTACATACACATGTAAACGGTAAAACGTTTTTCTTTGATTGAATTAAACAAAAATTGTGTTTTTGTCTTATTCGCCAAAGAAAAATAAACTACAAAAAAATTACGCGTGTTTATTGAGATTTTAAATCCAGAGTGAATCTCGCAAAAATTTGATTATGTACTTAGTATTTATTTTTCAACCACATTTATGTACAAATACCTTTTTTTTAGAAATCTAATGCAAAAAATTAATTATGTAATCAAATTGTAACTGCTTTATAGTTGATGTAGGACTTTTAAATTAGCATCTGATAACGAATAATTACACGTTTAATATCGTTTATATTTGATAATTTAGCGTAGAATATATCGGTATAATAAATGTATGCAGATACTAAAAAAAATATCAATAAAAAAAGATATGCAAGAATGAATAAAAAAAGCTTGTATATGTCAAACATACACGTTAATTGAAAATGCAATTATGTAATAAAAAACCATGTGTCTCTTTTATAATCTTTCTCTATCTATTTAACAACACATCAAAAACTCTTCAACATTAAAGAAAGATAGCTCTATACTTTTTCCAAATCAATCTATTGGGTCAAAGTTTAGATTCACCAACTTTAACTTTATAAATTTACATTCCTTTTGTCATTTTTTAATCCCAATTTCGGACACAGAATCACTTAGGCTAACATTAAAACTGAACGATGACTAATATAAAAATGAACAAATCAGTCATCCGTGAATCCCGATTTAAAATAACACTTATCAGTCTTTATCATTCAAAACCGTATCATTCATATCAATATCCGTTTAAGTATGCCGAGAATACAGGTTGGACAACGCCGGTTATCATATAGTTGATAACCGCCGACAGTACTGACCTACCTGTTAGTACACAGTTACTTAACAGTGTAACTCGCCAAGGTCAGACTTGCACTGTCACTATACTTTCAAGGTCGATCTGCAGTTACAGGAAGAAAGAACATAAGAAGAAAATGAAAAAGAGCATAAGATCGAAAAGAAAAGAAGAAAAAAGGCCAAAGGCGAATGAATAAAGATAAGTGTATGTGAAAGACTGATCGAGTAGCGCGAGAGTGATCCGTGCCCGGGCAGCTGACCGGCCTGTCTGTCTGATTATAGGATAGCTTTTGCTACATGCCCTCTTTGCCTCTCCTCGGAGAACTCAACCCTACTCGACACTCTCTCCTCGTTCTCGTTCTCCTCTCTCTCTCTCTCTCTCTCTCTCTCTCTCTCTCTCTCTCTTTCTCGCCCCCGCATTAGGAAACCGAGACCTGTCGAGCTCCATTCCGGATCGATCGATATTACTGCTCCTGCGAGCTGCTCTGCTCTAAACCTTTGCACCCTCTCTCTCACTTTGGCCATCTTCTCGATATCATACGATTGGCCCAGGTTTACCCTCAAGGAGAGTGATGTAGGATTTGCATCTATCCATGTGGGATCGCGTGGGAGGCATAGAAATAAAAAGCAAGATTTTCTGACATCGATTTTGACATGATTTTCGATCGCTAAGTATTTCATCGTCAGTAGAATCACATTCTACTGACACTTACAGGCTTCCTCTTAGACATTTTCCATTAGTACTAATAATGAGAATAAAGTATAAAAGAGAAGATTAAAAACTCTTCTTAGCGGTTAAAAGTTGAGTTTTAATTTCCTTCTGAAGCAAAATGAGGAATTTATTAAGTTTTTTGGTGATATATATATATGAGACAATCATAATTAGAAAACTGATAATCAACTATTAATTAAAAATTGTAATTGTTAATTGTTTATTTGAATAAATTCTGGGCAACTCCAAAGTACCAGGAAAGTACATAACAATTAAAAAAAACAGCATAATTTTGTGTTCCATTAATCACCTTATGTAACGTTACTGAAAACAATTTACTCTGATTTCTCGCAGAAAGTCGTCGACGTATTGATTTCCGATGAGTAATTGTCATTAAATAGAACCCGCTTATTCTCCTGAACAATGAGCAATGAGATCTTTCTTGCGTGCGAATTGTTACTCTCGCAATTCATCTCTTTTCATGCATTACTTTCACACCAACGCACGTAAAAAATTTTTCTTCCATTAATTTGATACTTGTTTAAACAAATCCGACCTGACAGTAATTTCCTGTCACATCTTTTTACGAGAATTTCAAGTGCGATAGAAAATATTAAAGGTCTCCATGGATCAATGAACTGATGGAACGATCCAATCCTATATTGTAGTAAGACAATACGAGTATTCATGCAAGTCGCATATGCACATTTTATGAACAATATATGTATATTTTTAACGGAAAAAAAAATAAAGTATTAATATAAAAAATAAATAATTTGCTTAATTCAAAGATTTAATATAATTTTTTGTTATTATTTGTACTATTGTCTGTAATTATCGTAACAGTTAATATTAATGATTATAATGACAATTCCAATAATTATATACAGATTTTTAAAAGATTATTACAACTAGTTAAAGATAAAATTTTTAATTACATAATATACAATTTTTTTTGTCACAAAATATATTAAAACGAATTACTTTACTTTTCAAGTATAAGATTAACTTTAATCTGGTTTTAATTTATTTTAACTTATTTACTTATTTATTTAATTTATTTATTTAACTTCTTCTAATTCTTGGATGTAGAAGAACATAAATAGTCTCTTACATTTGTGGAATCGGGCCTAATAATGTGTAATAATATAATACATATATTTAAGAAATATATAATAATAAAATACAATATATTTAAATTATACACATAATTATTAAAAAACATATAATACATCATATTATGTTATAATTGTAATCATATATTTGTCATAATATATACGTGTGCAAAATTTAAATTGCGCGATAAATCGTGAAATCGATATGTCACAACGATCGCGCGCGATCACGATGGATCGAGAGTCGCCGTGCACCACCGCGATAACTCGTGGCTCCATTGGTGCTGATCGCAAACGATAGACGTCAGTAGACACAGAAAGCAAAAGAAGACGGCGGTGGTTGTTTTACTCGAGCGAATTCTCTGATTTTCGCGAACCGATTGGAATTCGTGTCCCCGTCGCATAAATCGCGACGATTAACTTAGCCGTCCATTTTCCTAACCTCCAAAACACTCGGATTCTCGACATCAACATCGATATTTTCCCTTTAAAAATCGTCTTAAATCTCTTTCTCTCGATCTCGCTCTCTCTTCCTCTCTCCCGCACTTCCATCCATCTATCTTCTCTATCCTGCGTACTTCGTTCTTCGTTATTTTCATTCCCTATGTTTTTTTCTATTGCCTTTAAACTCTATCCTTCTCTCTCTCTCTCTCTCTCTCTCTTTCTCTCTCTCTCTCTCTCTCCCTCCCCTCCGCTTCTTTCCTCTTTCCCTCCCGCGCCGTGTCTTTCTGACGTATTGAAAAGTATCCCTTGTCCTACTGTGTGAAGAACGTGACCGTTGTCAACACGCGACATTTAAAGAACACAGACGAGCATTGTGCGACGTATCGCTCCGCGGGAGTCCAACTTTTGTGGTGCCGAAACTGCCAAGTAGCAGGGATCCCGACGTGTCGCGTAGACGGCGATAATTTCTGCGCGCGACGATCGGAGTGCGGTGACGAGTTCGCGGTGGCCACGGCTCAGCTTCCTGTGCCGAGCAAAACAGGCAAAATTCCGACGATTTACGGTCTATGAGCGCCAAGAGTCAGGGGGACCCTGGAGAAGATCACGTTTCCAGGTGTCACGAGAGTTGGTTGCGTCCTTTAGCGTCCGCCCCGTAAAAGAGAAAAAAATAAAATAAAAGGAAAAAAATTAGAAAGAAGGAAACGCTTGCTTTTTTCGCGGGGAGTAGCGTGTCGTCGCGTGTTTGACAGCGAATTGTTCCGAGAGTTTATGTGATCGAGAAACAAACGCTCGGTTCTCCGAACATCTCCGATTCGTACGCGTGTTAAAATCGATACGATCGGCGGATCGAGATGTTCTCATGAAACATTGTGGAGGTTCTTTGCCGCCTTCTGTCTTTTCTCTCGCAATTCCTTGGCACGATCTCCCTATTTCTCCTTTTCCCGCTCCGCTACTCCGTCTCTCTCATAAACACTCGTTCCTACAAAAGATTTGTTTACAGCAACGTACTTTACTTTCGTCATGTGAGATCGCGAAATCGTGAGGCTGTCTATTATTAGCGCTTTTGTTTTGGTGCAACGACACTGATCGTCTTATGTCTATTTCTAACAATGTTAGATTAATCTTTTTAAACTTTAATTTATTTTGTATCTTTTTTTCCAATTCTAAGAATTATGTTTATTTCTATCAATGTAGATTAATTGTTATTTCGGTTCAATTACTCTTCATCTTTTTCTAGTTATTAGGGAATTCTTCTATGATATTTGTTCTTTAATAGTTTCTTTCTTGCTTGATTAATTTCAAATATCTTCTAACATCCGATGACTAGATATTTTTATATAGACATATGAGAAATGACATTTGTACAGACATAAAAACTGAATGTTTTTTTTTTTAGAAACATATTGAACAATAAAATTTTATAAATATAAAGTACATTTATTTATAATCGTGCAGTAGAAAGTATTAAGAATTTAGTTTATATATATTTTATGTTGTACTATCATTTTTGTAGGGTAGGAGCTGAGAGCCCTTGCAGCGACATGAAGCGCGCAGCTGCAAAGAAGCTCATCGAACGTTACTTTTATCAACTTACGGATGGATGTGGAAATCCTCATTGTGACAATCAGCATTGTGCCTCCAGTGGCAAAGTATGACTTTCAAAATCCAATTGTCAACAAACTATAATAGAAATTAAATAATATTTTGTGCACCTTGTTTGGTTTTGTGCTAGGTAACTAATCTTACTCCAAATCAAGCAGCCGCACAAGCGATACAATTATTCTCGCAAGAAGCAAGACTGTGCGATGGTACACAACCCAGTAAAGTTGCTCGAACTACTATAGAGCCTGGACAAACGTCATTAGCTAAGAGTCTACCTGTAAAAAGTGTTAATTCTACAAGCTCTGATGAAGGTATTTATTTGATTCAGTAAAATTTTAATTTTTGAAGCAAAACATCTAATTATTGTATCAGGCATTATGCAAGACTATCCAATTATATTTTAATGCAAATAACACTTTCGTTTTTCATTAGGAAAACAAGAGTCATATCTTACGGAAGTTAAGCTTCTGGATATTATAGAAAAATGTAAAGCAGAAGATTCATATTCTTTATTAATTCGTACTTTGGGAGAAGTGTTTTCTTCTGGAAAAGCATTAAGTCTCAGTTTTCAAAAAACTGAGAAAAATAATTCTCCTTTGACGGCACTTCTTGAACGAGCACCAGACAGTTTGTTAAGGCCACCCGCAGATTTGAATAAAGAAGCGGTACGATCTTTACAGGGAGAAGATAAAGAAGAAGATAGCAGTGATCCATCACCTACAGTTCCTAATAATGACGATACTAGTGTTGACTTACCATCGGTTCGTAGAGCTTTTGAAGCACTTTGGTCTCTGCCAGGTATGAATAAATACGATTTTGAATGCTATTTTAACATCGATACCTTTCTAATTAAATTAAATACATATGTTTTCCACATTTTATTAGGTGAGGTATTTGAATCAGCTCTCGTCAATGCGCTAGTCACTTTAGCGGATGACATAGAATTAGATCTGAGAGTATTTCGTATGGTACGTTGGGACAGCATGGATAGTTTGTTAAATGTATTTCTCATTGTTTTTGAAATTCCAATGCTTGGAAATAGCGAATATTTGGAATTGGCTCTGCATATGCTGTGTAAAGCGTTGAGCTGTGTGCCGGTATTGGCCCAAGCCAAGTTAGCACGCGTATGGGCCAAACATTGCAAATCGCGACTTCCAAGCCTTCTGCAAGCACTTCAAGAACTCATAACTGTCAAGGTACATTCTCTCGACTTTATCGATAGCATCTATTTCACTTGCTTAGGTCTTAAAACAATAAGTATATTTATTTCTCGATCATAAAAGATTTGGTATCGTGTTAAAGGTAATTGGAGGATCTTTCACACGTGATTATTGCGTGCAAGATGCAGACACTATTACCGCGCCTACGAAAGTTATGAAAATTCTATATTATGCAAGTATGTTGGCTGGTGAATTAGATCCTCCTGAGTTAATTTTGAGCGACGAAAGTGAACCGGCTAGTAGCGATAAAAATGCTTCACGATCAGCAATATCAGGACAGATCCCTCAGGTATCATCTCTGTTAATTAGCTTAATTTGGTATACATTATTTCGTATGATAAATAAAAGAGCAATATATATTTTAGGATCTATTAGCGACAGAATTAGGAATTACTGCACTGGATGCACGTAAACCTTTCATACCATTTACTGATTTTTACAATGAGCCACTTAGCGATGCCATAGAGATGGACAAAGATTTCGCTTATTACAAAAGCGAAGAGCCACAGAAATTTAGCTTTATGAATTATGCTTTTATTCTTACGCCGGCTACTAAAACTTTGGGCTTGTATTATGATAATCGTATCAGAATGTATAGCGAACGACGTATGAGCTTTTTGCAAACCGTTGTCGGGCAACCAACTAATCCATATCTCAGATTAAAGGTTTGTTGATTCGAAGATGAATAATGATATGATTAACTTCGGAAAAAAAATCAGTGTAAATTTTGCTTTTAACTTAAACAGGTACGAAGAGATCATTTAATAGATGACGCATTGGTGGAATTGGAAATGGTGGCGATGGAAAATCCATCCGATTTAAAAAAGCAATTAGTTGTCGAATTCGAGGGAGAACAAGGTGTTGACGAAGGAGGTGTATCTAAAGAATTCTTTCAATTAGTTGTTGAAGAGATATTTAATCCTGATTTTGGCATGTTTACCACTCAGGTAAGAATTTGCACGACCAAGTAAATTTATGTAACTCTTATATTTTTGTTTTATTTTATTTTAGTGTTTAAGGAGATCCTAAAGATGACTAATCATATTGTAAACAACACTTATACACAGATGATTTACGTGTCGCTGACACAGCACTACATCAATATCTTATTCACGCATGCCACACATACACATAAATTTTTGTATAACAATTACGTTTTAATTTAGACGTCTAAGTGCAATTTTAAGAACTGCACTATTTTTTCATGCAAACTACTAGTCTGTGAATTACTATTTCGTAAGTACAGATTGCATAGGTTTTATATGAAATATTGTCACGATATAACAGCTCTAGAACGCCATATTGGAATAACGCCAAAAAATGATAAAGATCTCAATAAAAGAGAGGAAAAAAGTAATTGTTATACAAAAATTATATGGTTTAGTCGGTAATACAGACGACTTTAAGATCCCCTTAATACTTTTTTTTGTATGTTCATAACTTATAAGATATAATTACTATTTTATTTTAGGAAGATACACAAATGACATGGTTTAATCCAACATCATTTGAGAGTGACGCACAGTTTACATTAATAGGCATCGTTATTGGTTTAGCAATTTATAACAATGTAATTCTGGATGTACGTTTTCCAATGGTAGTCTATAGAAAATTATTAGGCAGGAAAGGCGGTTTTCCGGATTTGGAGGATTGGAGTCCGACATTGTATCGAACAATGAAAGAATTAATAGAGTATACGAGAGATGACATGTCGGAGACATTTATGCAAACTTTCCGAGTGAGTTACAGGTATGTTTTCGATAAGTTAATTATTATACTGATAAGAATTTTATTGTATTTTCTCACTGCATCTTTTCTATAGAGACGTGTTTGGATCGTTATCGTTCCATGAGCTCAAAGAGAATGGTGATGAATTGTATGTTACGCAGGAAAACAAAAAGGAATTTGTTGATCTCTATGCGGATTTCTTGCTTAACAAATCCGTGGAGAGACAATTCAACGCTTTCAGACGTGGCTTCCAAATGGTTTCAGACGAGAGTCCGCTCGCATTACTCTTCAGACCTGAAGAGATTGAGCAGGTACAATCGTTGATATGGCGTAAAGAATACGTTATATCAAATTTATTTTAATGAAATTATTCAACATACGCGTAGCTCGTTTGTGGAAGCAAAATATTTGATTTTGCTGAGCTGGAAGCAGCTACGGAGTACGAAGGTGGCTATACCGTGGATAGCAAAGCGGTACGTAACTTTTGGCGTGTAGCGCATTCCTTACCACCAGAAAGTCAACGAAGACTTCTTCAATTCACTACGGGTAGCGATCGAGTACCTGTCGGCGGTCTTTCGAGACTGAAGATGGTCATTGCCCGACATGGTCCTGATTCTGACAGGTAATATTTATATTACGCTGATTATATTTTACTAATTTTATATATATATATACATATATACATACAAATATTTATTTATATACATATATTAACGTATATTTTTAGATTACCAATAGCACACACATGCTTCAATGTGTTACTGTTACCAGATTACAGTACAATAGAAAAATTGCAAGATCGCTTATTGAAAGCAATCAATTATTCAAAAGGTTTTGGCATGTTATGAACATGCTTCATCACTTCTCTTTCTTCCACCGTCTTTCGAATGATATTCGAAGTACACAATAAGACTCAATTACTTTTGTCATTTTATTCTTAGCTATTTTATTCGGAAATATTTATTATAATAATAATCCAAAACCGTGCCAGTGCGCTTAATCATGGAAACGTTGCTTATGTGCAATATGAATCATCAAAAGGCTCCTAACGTTCTGAAAATTCCAACGAATCAAATATCGAATCCTTTGTATAAAACATATGTTCTTGAAAAAATGCTTTGAAACTTGCAATACTGCAAGAATCGCTTGTACCATACTGTGTACTTTTTCTACTGAAATATAGATAACAAAGACCGATTTTGTTGGCCATTCCGAAATGATTGAGGGAAGAAGTGCAAGAGACATTTCAAAACACACGATTACAATGAGTGTAAAAACCGAATGGAACTGCATTATAGAAATAAATATATAACTTTAGTAAAACATAGTCGACATAAACAGGATGCGTTTCAGGAACTCAATGGTTGCAATTATTATGTGATTTTACTTCGAGATACTATTTTATTTATAAATTTTTTCATTATTAATAAAGAATGAAATAATGTTGAATGATGATAATAATGATGTAAACTTTTTCTAACGAAAAAGTTTGTTAGCATGAGTTTTTCTGAGAATAATAACTTCTAATTCAGTTTATAAATTAGAATATAGACGAAATTTTAATCAAAAAGAATGGAATTTTTGGATAGAATTGACATTTTTTAATCAAAAAGAATTGGAAAATATTTAATTAAATTACACATTTGTAATAATGTGATTTATATAATTATATATAACATTTAATTAGTTATTAATTAGTTATTAATTAATTATTCACTAATTATTAACTAGTTAAATGACTGATAAGAGCAAAAAATGGATATTGGTATAAGGAAAAATTCCCTTTTTTTTTATTGATTTTAATATATTAAATAAGATATTTAATAAGAGGAAGGTTTTTGTTGTACAAAGTTGTCATTTTTAGACATACCTTTAGCTTCCTAAACGCATCTGATGCTGGAAAGCCGAAAACAACCCTTATACAAAACACACTGAGCTAATGTCACTCTGAGCAGATCTTTTTTGTAAAGTAAGGCGTGGGATAGTGGCGCTTTTGTATGTATTTTTCTTTCAATTTCTAACATTTTTCTCATATATCTTGCGTCACGATGGTGATCAAATAGTATCGAATAGAAATTCAATTTGTATAAACGTTTATAATAGGCAGCTCTTTAACGGCTACCAGACATGTCAGTCGTTTTATTGTTATTCATGTGACAATAAAGCTCTCAGAAAAAATGTTGTATTCATTATTATTAGCTTTACAGAAAATTGGGCATTATTGTTCAATTATTTCCTTTATCATTCTTTTCTTTCAGCAATTGCAACATTTAATTTTTAACTCTCGATTATATACAAGAACAGTTCATTTGGATCCAAAATAAAAGTTTTAAACAGTTAATCTGAATGATTGGTATTGCGAGATTCTAAATTATAGATGAAAAAATTTTGAACCTTCCTCTATCAATCGCCATAAGGCGAAGGTTTTTACTTGTATTCTGTATTGAGAAATTTACTCAAAATTTCAAAAATTAAAAATTAAAATACAAACATGTATCACCTAACTTCCTTCAACTACAAATACTTATGGTAGAAATATATTACTTCCATCATGCAAATATGCGCATAATAATCGTAGAATCCAGAGTTTAGAAGATGCATTTTTGATAGAAGAGAAAACGAGTCTTTATGTCTGTCCATAAAGATACTTAAATAATACATTTCGACATTCAGCGTAAATCGATATAATGTATAAACTTACATGCTCTTCTTACATCGTTGAAGTATACCATTCAATCATTGGCGAATCCAGAAATTTGTCGAAACATTGGCACACAGTAAGCGAAAGTTTTTTTTTAAGATCAAATATGAAAAAATTGAATATTAAATTATTATTTAAATTTTCACGAGACAGATTACTTAAATGTATAATTTTAAATAAAATATTTTTTTATTTAATTTAAATAAAACGTTTTATTTAAAATTATATTAACACAAGAAAAGAATAATGCAATAGAATTAATGCTTTTTCATATAGAAGTTTCTTAAATTAAAAAATATTTTTAGAATATCAAAATTTTATCCCATGGAAAAAACGATGGCAATAGCAAGGTTCTTGGTGTGGAGTGCGAAATAAAGCGCAAATATTATTTAGCATCTCCAGGAGACTAACATTATAACATTTCAGATGAGTTTCTTTCCTCTAAAAGTTTCATGAATTACACTAAACAAAAAACAATTGCTTTGTAAATTTTTATTATATTTTTCAGAGATATTAAAGTCCAGAATGAACATTTTATTACTAGGTAGAACTTACATAAAATGGACAGGACCTTATATAAACTTCTTTTTCTTCTATAAATCTGTCCTTGCCTGAATTTCCGATCAAAAGGATGATACCATGCATAATATAGATCGAAAGATTCTGTGACAGCCTTCTTGGGGTGCAGAACCCATACGTAGAGTATGATAAAATGTAATATTTATATCCTAGAGTTAACACAGTTAACCAGTAGGAACACTCCACGAAAAAAATGCGTGTTCACGCAAGCATGACTGCGCAGCTTTTGTTTTGAATCTAATGAAATGCAAAACGACAGGAACGTATATATGTATGCACGGGGACACAAACGTCTGGTCATGCCATTCCTTCTCATTCATTTCATTTTTCTTGTTCATTCATTTCTTATTTCTTTTCATGCTTTCTTTCCATTCTTTCTTATGCTTTCTCCTACATGTATGTAACTTCGGATGGCTAGGCATTAATAAACTTTGTTTACGTACATCAACAATTCTACAAATATCTTTGGAAAATAGATAGGACACTTTCTTCTATTCGG
Source organism: Trachymyrmex septentrionalis (assembly GCF_001594115.1). Taxonomy (NCBI): domain Eukaryota; kingdom Metazoa; phylum Arthropoda; class Insecta; order Hymenoptera; family Formicidae; genus Trachymyrmex; species Trachymyrmex septentrionalis. The sequence continues at coordinate 544,122 of NW_017306091.1, read as the reverse complement.
CCCTGACATTAAAATAGTGAATGATCACGTGATCGGCACGTTGAGGTCAAAGATATTCCTATGTGACCACAGCTTCTCAAGACTCTAGGATCGAGTTATTCGGATAGGATTCTCGTTTTGATTGTTGATTCAAAAGTCACTTCCAAATATTCATTGGCTTTATTGTCAGTAAATGATGGCTTTATTGTGAGAAGAATTCCGCAAATGGTGACAACGTGGAAGAATTCTTCTAAAAGATGGTGTAATATTGAGGTTGACGATTGCAGCAGAGACAATATTAGTTGATAAATTCCACAAGATCTAGTAGAAATTCAGAAAGAAAATCAAATTTTTTAAATAAAACTAGGAATATGAAGAAGCAGAATGCCGTTCAAATTTAACTCGTCAACCAAAAAGTCTAAGCACAAAGATGTCGCAGAACGTAAGTTAAAAATTGATCAAAATATTGTGCGTCGACTACGCATCTCCTTGTCCTTGTGTTTCACGACTCATTGTCAGTTATGACTATTTGTGTGCTGAGGTCCTAAATCTTCTCAAAGAATTTTCTCCTTCGGAAGACGAGAATGGAATTGGCGACTTCATATGAACTTCTTGAACGAGAGAAAGAAAAGGCATGGATTGTGGGCATTAATGTAGAAATGTGGTCATTCCTCAGTTTGTGAAAATTTTCGACAACGTATATGTACACGTTCGATCACTGGTGCGTTTAGCTTATTATTACATTCTGTAAAAAATAAGCGACAACGCGACAACACACGAAAAATATCAGGACGTTCCAGGATTCGAATCCTGAGTATCGATCATATAACTTTTTCCAAGGCGAAACCGTGAAAATTTTTTGTATGTATATATGTACATATGTACAATACATACAAATTTTCACTTTTCACGTTTCGTTCTAGAAAAAAAGTTACATTATCGATACCCTAGTCTCCACCTGATCTCCGCCACTTTACATACACTGAGTGCAAAAAATACGAAGTATTCATACAGAGAAAATTTTTTTTTTTTTAATTTTATTTTTTAAAAGTCAACATATCCAGCAAGAAATGAATCATCGAATTGATGTCGAATGAATATCGATATAATGATTTCAATTAATTTTATGTCGATTCAACGTTTAATTGACGATCCTTGTGCGATGGATAATTAACAATTTATTCATAAAGAATAAAATAGACTGTATGTCTTTTAAAATTATATATACCAAAAAGATGTGTATTAATTATAGAAAATATATTATCTAAAAAATAAGCAAAAATTAAAAATTGTATTGTTTGGATGATTAAAAAGTCGATTAAATACAGATGATTAAATACAGTCGAGAAATTTAGCTTCTAAAATCAGAAATACATGCGAAATCGGTTATTTATGTTAGAACAGAATGTATTTATTGTATAAAATTACTAATTAATGTTTATTTTCTACAAATAAGATTTTTTTATAAAAGTCCTTGTACAAATATTTTTTGCTCTCACTGTATTAGTAAACTTCTGTCCTGTCCCGACCCCTGACAGTTGATAGCTTCTTTATGACGTAGATAATACCGAGTCGTCCAAAGGACAAATTCTTTAGCGTTCCTAGCAGATATTAAGCAACCAATCAAAAATAATTACCTCGCCTCGGTAGTGTAACTTTTATCTTTCCTGTGCTTCGATATCGCTGTGCTTCGATATGTAACAAATGTTTAGAAAATGCTTTAGGACGCTATCTCATGATAGTCGATAAGTAACCAATCATATTATGCGTTTCATGAACGCACTAAACATAAATGATGCTGATTGGTCGTATTATTTTTTCAAGTTTCTCTTAAGTCGGAATCAGACTAAAGAGAATGAAGATAAAAGATTAAAGATTGAAATTTTACCAATGAGGACAAAGAAATTTTGGCTCCTTTTGTTCTGATTGACCAAACTTCAATCTTTTAATTTTCAATCTCATTGGGCTTATGGCCAAATTGTTCATTTCTAGATGATTTTATCTATCGGATATCTCCCAAATATTTCATAAATGAGATATCTTGGAGATATCTAGAAAATATCCCATGGACAAAGTTATCAGTAACTTATCTAGAATAACTTATCTAGAAATAAAGAAATTAGTCATTGTTCGATTTTTTACCATTTGAAGTTCCAGATACTAGTAAGAAGTAGTTCGAAGTAGTTCGAACTGTTTGAAGTCCCTTCCTCTGAGAAAGAAATAGAAAAAACAAGGGCCAGTATTAGAGTCTACAGTCTTTTTTATTTTAACAGTAAATTTTTCATCGAATATTTGTGTAAATGTGTAAAAAAGGAACTAATAAAATACGGAATAGAGGAACGCAATGTCTGATTTCGTTCGAATAAACGAGGAACATAGTGACGTGGAATAATCGAGATTGCGTTAAACAATTATGTCCTACATTATACCGTCAACGGTAAGAGAACATTCTGGAAAGATTCGTCGAGTATATAAAGGAAAAAAAAATCTATATGTGAAAAATAAAACAATATTATTTCGTATTGCAGATAAAATTTTATCGAGATTTTGACAGTTGTTTTTTCTATAAATTATATTTATATTTTTAATTAAATAAATCTATTTTAAATTTAATATACTAGTCAATCATATTAAAAATATATATAATTGCAAATTCTTCTATGTAATGTGATGTGCTACTATCTTATATTTCTTAAACAAAATATTTTGTGTATTTTTCAGTTATAAGATGGCCAAGTCAGAAATTAATTTGTTACAAGAACTTTCGGTTAAACGAGGCTTTATGCCTATTTATAATTTTTCCGAAAACAATATTAATTACAAGAAGGAATTTATATGTAACGTGGTTTGTAAAGAATTGATAACACATGGTACAGGGAGTACAAAAAAAGAAGCCAAACATAATGCTGCAAGAAACATGCTGTCACTGTTAGCCACAAATCGTAAAATTTCTTCATCAGTAGTTACTCCACAAATAGTTACTTCACCAATAGTTACCAACGTATCACAAAATCCTGAAAAAGTTTTCAACACATCAAGTGTATCATTTCCAAAAGAATACAATTCAAATAAACAGTTCACTGTTGAACATAATTACATTGGAATGTTGCAAGTAAGTTTCATGAGTTACCTGTCAAATATTACAGTTCAAAAACTAATCATCAGAATAATATAATTTTTATTCTATGTACAGGAGTTCTGCCAACAACGACAAATATCAGCGAAAGATATTCGGTACGAACTTATCTATGACGAAGGATTACCTCATATGAAAACATTTACTATAAAAGTCAGCTTGGGATCACTATGTGAAAGAGGCACAGGACAGTGTAAGAAGTTCGCTAAACAAGAAGCTGCGAAAAAAATGCTATTACATCTGAATCCAAATATAATAGCTAATAAAAACGTGGACACTCATATTGCCGTAAATGATAGGGAGACACTTGAGAATAATATACGAGAATTAGGTACAAAAATATCGGAATGTGTTAACAAAGATACTTTGTCAGTGGAAAAGTTATCGGAAAATGCAAAGTCGCTCTATCTGAAATGTACTAAAAGAACTAATATAATCAATCAGGAAATCAATCCTTTAATACTCAAGGACTTCCATATGTTATTTGGAAATAATTATTCCAATAAAATTACGTATTGTATGATACATAAAATGCAGATTATATTGGATAAATATCCCAGAGAAGATTCATGTCTGATGTATGAGATCAGACAAGACATAGAACAAGTATTAAAAGTTAAGATACAACAAATCACTCCATATAGCAAATCACAGAATTACTTGATATGCTTACGCTTGTTGTCCAATCCTTGTATTACGCAATTCGGCATAGGTGAGAATAGAATGGTAGCAGAGTGTCATGCCATGTATAATCTCGTGAGAGCTATTTTAATTTTTATTAATTAATTCTAAATGTTTGAATTTTTTAATTTTATATATATTAATAAATTCGTGAATTATTAAGATTATGTATAAACATATAGAACGACAATTTGTTTATGATGGCAAATATTTTTACAATTAAGAATATATACATTTACAACACACACACATTTATATATGACTTTGTTTACATTGAGCACTTAGTACGCGTACTAACCAGTAACTAACTTTCTATTAAATTATTTTAATTTCGACGATGCGTGTAAATGTATGTACAATATGGTTATTTAATAAATCATCTAGATACATATTGTATCAAACTTAGTACATCATTTTTTAAATGTATTACCGAAATTAAAATAATTTAATAGAAAGTTCTCAAGCAAAACAGCAAATCACAAAAATGTCAAAATAACATTAAAATGAATCACAAATGATTGAAAAATGACTTTTAATGATCATTTTGGAGTCATTTTGATATCATTTTGATGTCATAACTTGTTGTTCTGCTTGGGTTATTAATTAATATGCGTATCAAGTACTCGAAGTAAACTAGAACTCGGTGTAAACTATGTATATTTATGTATATAATATATATCTATATACACACATACATAAACATTTATATAAATATTATAAGATTTCTCAGTTTATGATTTCTAAAAAAATATAAACATTTTTAGATTTTATAAAATTTCATCAGAAATCAAAATTATAGAATGAGAAATCTTAGAATATTTCAGAATTCACACATAT